>NC_138661.1:48312146-48557022 GCF_964273445.1 Streptopelia decaocto | reverse complement strand
CAAAATCAAGGTTGACATGTTTAGAGTTCCCTCAAACGTTTTGGCAATCCTGGCGAAACTTTTGACGGTTTCACGAAATTTTCCAAATCCCAAACAAAATTCTTACACTTTCACATCAAAATCTCTAAAACTCTGGTTGAGCTTCTCAAAATCAAGGTGGACATGTTTAGAGTTCCCTCAAACATTTTGGCAATCCAGGTGAAACTTTTGACGTTCTCACGAAATTTTCCAAATCCCCAACAAAATTCCTACACTTTCATGTCAAAATCTCTAAAAGTCCGGTTGAGCTTCTCAAAATCAAGGTTGACATGTTTAGAGTTCCCTCAAACGTTTTGGCAATCCTTGTGAAACTTTTGACTTTCTCAAGAAATTTTCCAAATCCCCGAAAAAATTCCTACACTTTCACGTCAAAATCTCTGAAAGTCCGGTTGAGCTTCTCAAAATCAAGGTGGACATGTTTAGAGTTCCCTCAAACATTTTGGCAATCCTGGTGAAACTTTTGACGTTCTCAAGAAATTCTCCAAATCCCCGACAAATATCTTACACTTTGACGTCAAAATCTCTAAAACTCTGGTTGAGCTTCTCAAAATCAAGGTTGACATGTTTAGAGTTCCCTCGAACATTTTGGCAATCCTGGCGAAACTTTTGACGTTCTCAGGAAATTTTCCATATCCCCGAAAAAATTCCTACACTTTCACGTCAAAATCTCTAAACCTCTGGTTGAGCTTCTCAAAATCAAGGTTGACATGTTTAGAGTTCCCTCAAACATTTTGGCAATCCTGATAAAGCTTTTGACGTTCTCAGGAAATTTTCCAAATCCCAAAAAAATTCTTACACTTTCACGTCAAAATCTCTAAAAGTCCGGTTGAGCTTCTCAAAATCAAGGTTGACATGTTAGAGTTCCCTCAAACATTTTGGCAATCCAGGTGAAACTTTTGACGTTCTCAAGAAATTCTCCAAATCTCTGCCAAAATTCTTACACTTTCACGTCAAAATCTCTAAAAGTCCGTTTGAGCTTCTCAAAATCAAGGTGGACATGTTTAGAGTTCCCTCGAACATTTTGGCAATCCTGGCAAAACTTTTGACGTTCTCACGAAATTCTCCAAATCCCCGACAAATATCTTACACTTTGACGTCAAAATCTCTAAAACTCCGGTTGAGCTTCTCAAAATCAAGGTTTACATGTTTAGTGTTCAGACAAACATTTTGACATTCCTGGCGAAACTTTTCACTTTCTCACGAAATTTTCTAAATCCCCAACAAAATTCTTACACTTTCACATCAAAATCTCTAAAACTCCTGTTGAGATTCTCAAAATCAAGGTTGACATGTTTAGAGTTCCCACGAACATTTTGGCGTTCCTTACGAAACTTTTGACGTTCTCAAGAAATTTTCCAAATCCCCAACAAAATCTTACACTTTCACGTCAAAATCTCTGAAAGTCCGGTTGAGCTTCTCAAAATCAAGGTTGACATGTTTAGAGTTCCCTCAAACGTTTTGGCAATCCTGGCGAAACTTTTGACGGTTTCACGAAATTTTCCAAATCCCAAACAAAATTCTTACACTTTCACATCAAAATCTCTAAAACTCTGGTTGAGCTTCTCAAAATCAAGGTGGACATGTTTAGAGTTCCCTCAAACATTTTGGCAATCCAGGTGAAACTTTTGACGTTCTCACGAAATTTTCCAAATCCCCAACAAAATTCCTACACTTTCATGTCAAAATCTCTAAAAGTCCGGTTGAGCTTCTCAAAATCAAGGTTGACATGTTTAGAGTTCCCTCAAACGTTTTGGCAATCCTTGTGAAACTTTTGACTTTCTCAAGAAATTTTCCAAATCCCCGAAAAAATTCCTACACTTTCACGTCAAAATCTCTGAAAGTCCGGTTGAGCTTCTCAAAATCAAGGTGGACATGTTTAGAGTTCCCTCAAACATTTTGGCAATCCTGGTGAAACTTTTGACGTTCTCAAGAAATTCTCCAAATCCCCGACAAATATCTTACACTTTGACGTCAAAATCTCTAAAACTCTGGTTGAGCTTCTCAAAATCAAGGTTGACATGTTTAGAGTTCCCTCGAACATTTTGGCAATCCTGGCGAAACTTTTGACGTTCTCAGGAAATTTTCCATATCCCCGAAAAAATTCCTACACTTTCACGTCAAAATCTCTAAACCTCTGGTTGAGCTTCTCAAAATCAAGGTTGACATGTTTAGAGTTCCCTCAAACATTTTGGCAATCCTGATAAAGCTTTTGACGTTCTCAGGAAATTTTCCAAATCCCAAAAAAATTCTTACACTTTCACGTCAAAATCTCTAAAAGTCCGGTTGAGCTTCTCAAAATCAAGGTTGACATGTTAGAGTTCCCTCAAACATTTTGGCAATCCAGGTGAAACTTTTGACGTTCTCAAGAAATTCTCCAAATCTCTGCCAAAATTCTTACACTTTCACGTCAAAATCTCTAAAAGTCCGTTTGAGCTTCTCAAAATCAAGGTGGACATGTTTAGAGTTCCCTCGAACATTTTGGCAATCCTGGCAAAACTTTTGACGTTCTCACGAAATTCTCCAAATCCCCGACAAATATCTTACACTTTGACGTCAAAATCTCTAAAACTCCGGTTGAGCTTCTCAAAATCAAGGTTTACATGTTTAGTGTTCAGACAAACATTTTGACATTCCTGGCGAAACTTTTCACTTTCTCACGAAATTTTCTAAATCCCCAACAAAATTCTTACACTTTCACATCAAAATCTCTAAAACTCCTGTTGAGATTCTCAAAATCAAGGTTGACATGTTTAGAGTTCCCACGAACATTTTGGCGTTCCTTACGAAACTTTTGACGTTCTCAAGAAATTTTCCAAATCCCCAACAAAATCTTACACTTTCACGTCAAAATCTCTGAAAGTCCGGTTGAGCTTCTCAAAATCAAGGTTGACATGTTTAGAGTTCCCTCAAACGTTTTGGCAATCCTGGCGAAACTTTTGACGGTTTCACGAAATTTTCCAAATCCCAAACAAAATTCTTACACTTTCACATCAAAATCTCTAAAACTCTGGTTGAGCTTCTCAAAATCAAGGTGGACATGTTTAGAGTTCCCTCAAACATTTTGGCAATCCAGGTGAAACTTTTGACGTTCTCACGAAATTTTCCAAATCCCCAACAAAATTCCTACACTTTCATGTCAAAATCTCTAAAAGTCCGGTTGAGCTTCTCAAAATCAAGGTTGACATGTTTAGAGTTCCCTCAAACGTTTTGGCAATCCTTGTGAAACTTTTGACTTTCTCAAGAAATTTTCCAAATCCCCGAAAAAATTCCTACACTTTCACGTCAAAATCTCTGAAAGTCCGGTTGAGCTTCTCAAAATCAAGGTGGACATGTTTAGAGTTCCCTCAAACATTTTGGCAATCCTGGTGAAACTTTTGACGTTCTCAAGAAATTCTCCAAATCCCCGACAAATATCTTACACTTTGACGTCAAAATCTCTAAAACTCTGGTTGAGCTTCTCAAAATCAAGGTTGACATGTTTAGAGTTCCCTCGAACATTTTGGCAATCCTGGCGAAACTTTTGACGTTCTCAGGAAATTTTCCATATCCCCGAAAAAATTCCTACACTTTCACGTCAAAATCTCTAAACCTCTGGTTGAGCTTCTCAAAATCAAGGTTGACATGTTTAGAGTTCCCTCAAACATTTTGGCAATCCTGATAAAGCTTTTGACGTTCTCAGGAAATTTTCCAAATCCCAAAAAAATTCTTACACTTTCACGTCAAAATCTCTAAAAGTCCGGTTGAGCTTCTCAAAATCAAGGTTGACATGTTAGAGTTCCCTCAAACATTTTGGCAATCCAGGTGAAACTTTTGACGTTCTCAAGAAATTCTCCAAATCTCTGCCAAAATTCTTACACTTTCACGTCAAAATCTCTAAAAGTCCGTTTGAGCTTCTCAAAATCAAGGTGGACATGTTTAGAGTTCCCTCGAACATTTTGGCAATCCTGGCAAAACTTTTGACGTTCTCACGAAATTCTCCAAATCCCCGACAAATATCTTACACTTTGACGTCAAAATCTCTAAAACTCCGGTTGAGCTTCTCAAAATCAAGGTTTACATGTTTAGTGTTCAGACAAACATTTTGACATTCCTGGCGAAACTTTTCACTTTCTCACGAAATTTTCTAAATCCCCAACAAAATTCTTACACTTTCACATCAAAATCTCTAAAACTCCTGTTGAGATTCTCAAAATCAAGGTTGACATGTTTAGAGTTCCCACGAACATTTTGGCGTTCCTTACGAAACTTTTGACGTTCTCAAGAAATTTTCCAAATCCCCAACAAAATCTTACACTTTCACGTCAAAATCTCTGAAAGTCCGGTTGAGCTTCTCAAAATCAAGGTTGACATGTTTAGAGTTCCCTCAAACGTTTTGGCAATCCTGGCGAAACTTTTGACGGTTTCACGAAATTTTCCAAATCCCAAACAAAATTCTTACACTTTCACATCAAAATCTCTAAAACTCTGGTTGAGCTTCTCAAAATCAAGGTGGACATGTTTAGAGTTCCCTCAAACATTTTGGCAATCCAGGTGAAACTTTTGACGTTCTCACGAAATTTTCCAAATCCCCAACAAAATTCCTACACTTTCATGTCAAAATCTCTAAAAGTCCGGTTGAGCTTCTCAAAATCAAGGTTGACATGTTTAGAGTTCCCTCAAACGTTTTGGCAATCCTTGTGAAACTTTTGACTTTCTCAAGAAATTTTCCAAATCCCCGAAAAAATTCCTACACTTTCACGTCAAAATCTCTGAAAGTCCGGTTGAGCTTCTCAAAATCAAGGTGGACATGTTTAGAGTTCCCTCAAACATTTTGGCAATCCTGGTGAAACTTTTGACGTTCTCAAGAAATTCTCCAAATCCCCGACAAATATCTTACACTTTGACGTCAAAATCTCTAAAACTCTGGTTGAGCTTCTCAAAATCAAGGTTGACATGTTTAGAGTTCCCTCGAACATTTTGGCAATCCTGGCGAAACTTTTGACGTTCTCAGGAAATTTTCCATATCCCCGAAAAAATTCCTACACTTTCACGTCAAAATCTCTAAACCTCTGGTTGAGCTTCTCAAAATCAAGGTTGACATGTTTAGAGTTCCCTCAAACATTTTGGCAATCCTGATAAAGCTTTTGACGTTCTCAGGAAATTTTCCAAATCCCAAAAAAATTCTTACACTTTCACGTCAAAATCTCTAAAAGTCCGGTTGAGCTTCTCAAAATCAAGGTTGACATGTTAGAGTTCCCTCAAACATTTTGGCAATCCAGGTGAAACTTTTGACGTTCTCAAGAAATTCTCCAAATCTCTGCCAAAATTCTTACACTTTCACGTCAAAATCTCTAAAAGTCCGTTTGAGCTTCTCAAAATCAAGGTGGACATGTTTAGAGTTCCCTCGAACATTTTGGCAATCCTGGCAAAACTTTTGACGTTCTCACGAAATTCTCCAAATCCCCGACAAATATCTTACACTTTGACGTCAAAATCTCTAAAACTCCGGTTGAGCTTCTCAAAATCAAGGTTTACATGTTTAGTGTTCAGACAAACATTTTGACATTCCTGGCGAAACTTTTCACTTTCTCACGAAATTTTCTAAATCCCCAACAAAATTCTTACACTTTCACATCAAAATCTCTAAAACTCCTGTTGAGATTCTCAAAATCAAGGTTGACATGTTTAGAGTTCCCACGAACATTTTGGCGTTCCTTACGAAACTTTTGACGTTCTCAAGAAATTTTCCAAATCCCCAACAAAATCTTACACTTTCACGTCAAAATCTCTGAAAGTCCGGTTGAGCTTCTCAAAATCAAGGTTGACATGTTTAGAGTTCCCTCAAACGTTTTGGCAATCCTGGCGAAACTTTTGACGGTTTCACGAAATTTTCCAAATCCCAAACAAAATTCTTACACTTTCACATCAAAATCTCTAAAACTCTGGTTGAGCTTCTCAAAATCAAGGTGGACATGTTTAGAGTTCCCTCAAACATTTTGGCAATCCAGGTGAAACTTTTGACGTTCTCACGAAATTTTCCAAATCCCCAACAAAATTCCTACACTTTCATGTCAAAATCTCTAAAAGTCCGGTTGAGCTTCTCAAAATCAAGGTTGACATGTTTAGAGTTCCCTCAAACGTTTTGGCAATCCTTGTGAAACTTTTGACTTTCTCAAGAAATTTTCCAAATCCCCGAAAAAATTCCTACACTTTCACGTCAAAATCTCTGAAAGTCCGGTTGAGCTTCTCAAAATCAAGGTGGACATGTTTAGAGTTCCCTCAAACATTTTGGCAATCCTGGTGAAACTTTTGACGTTCTCAAGAAATTCTCCAAATCCCCGACAAATATCTTACACTTTGACGTCAAAATCTCTAAAACTCTGGTTGAGCTTCTCAAAATCAAGGTTGACATGTTTAGAGTTCCCTCGAACATTTTGGCAATCCTGGCGAAACTTTTGACGTTCTCAGGAAATTTTCCATATCCCCGAAAAAATTCCTACACTTTCACGTCAAAATCTCTAAACCTCTGGTTGAGCTTCTCAAAATCAAGGTTGACATGTTTAGAGTTCCCTCAAACATTTTGGCAATCCTGATAAAGCTTTTGACGTTCTCAGGAAATTTTCCAAATCCCAAAAAAATTCTTACACTTTCACGTCAAAATCTCTAAAAGTCCGGTTGAGCTTCTCAAAATCAAGGTTGACATGTTAGAGTTCCCTCAAACATTTTGGCAATCCAGGTGAAACTTTTGACGTTCTCAAGAAATTCTCCAAATCTCTGCCAAAATTCTTACACTTTCACGTCAAAATCTCTAAAAGTCCGTTTGAGCTTCTCAAAATCAAGGTGGACATGTTTAGAGTTCCCTCGAACATTTTGGCAATCCTGGCAAAACTTTTGACGTTCTCACGAAATTCTCCAAATCCCCGACAAATATCTTACACTTTGACGTCAAAATCTCTAAAACTCCGGTTGAGCTTCTCAAAATCAAGGTTTACATGTTTAGTGTTCAGACAAACATTTTGACATTCCT
Organism: Streptopelia decaocto; assembly: GCF_964273445.1. NCBI lineage: Eukaryota > Metazoa > Chordata > Aves > Columbiformes > Columbidae > Streptopelia > Streptopelia decaocto. Next base: position 48,549,977 of record NC_138661.1, on the reverse strand, counting down.
GGCGAAACTTTTCACTTTCTCACGAAATTTTCTAAATCCCCAACAAAATTCTTACACTTTCACATCAAAATCTCTAAAACTCCTGTTGAGATTCTCAAAATCAAGGTTGACATGTTTAGAGTTCCCACGAACATTTTGGCGTTCCTTACGAAACTTTTGACGTTCTCAAGAAATTTTCCAAATCCCCAACAAAATCTTACACTTTCACGTCAAAATCTCTGAAAGTCCGGTTGAGCTTCTCAAAATCAAGGTTGACATGTTTAGAGTTCCCTCAAACGTTTTGGCAATCCTGGCGAAACTTTTGACGGTTTCACGAAATTTTCCAAATCCCAAACAAAATTCTTACACTTTCACATCAAAATCTCTAAAACTCTGGTTGAGCTTCTCAAAATCAAGGTGGACATGTTTAGAGTTCCCTCAAACATTTTGGCAATCCAGGTGAAACTTTTGACGTTCTCACGAAATTTTCCAAATCCCCAACAAAATTCCTACACTTTCATGTCAAAATCTCTAAAAGTCCGGTTGAGCTTCTCAAAATCAAGGTTGACATGTTTAGAGTTCCCTCAAACGTTTTGGCAATCCTTGTGAAACTTTTGACTTTCTCAAGAAATTTTCCAAATCCCCGAAAAAATTCCTACACTTTCACGTCAAAATCTCTGAAAGTCCGGTTGAGCTTCTCAAAATCAAGGTGGACATGTTTAGAGTTCCCTCAAACATTTTGGCAATCCTGGTGAAACTTTTGACGTTCTCAAGAAATTCTCCAAATCCCCGACAAATATCTTACACTTTGACGTCAAAATCTCTAAAACTCTGGTTGAGCTTCTCAAAATCAAGGTTGACATGTTTAGAGTTCCCTCGAACATTTTGGCAATCCTGGCGAAACTTTTGACGTTCTCAGGAAATTTTCCAAATCCCCGAAAAAATTCCTACACATTCACGTCAAAATCTCTAAAACTCTGGTTGAGCTTCTCAAAATCAAGGTTGACATGTTTAGAGATCCCTCGAATATTTTGGCAATCCTGGCGAAACTTTTGACGTTCTCAGGAAATTTTCCATATCCCCGAAAAAATTCCTACACTTTCACGTCAAAATCTCTAAAGCTCTGGTTGAGCTTCTCAAAATCAAGGCTGACATGTTTACAGTTCCCTCAAACATTTTGGCATTCCTGGCGAAACTTTTGACGGTCTCATGAAATTTTCCTAATCCCAAACAAAATTCTTACACTTTCACATCAAAATCTCTAAAACTCCGGTTGAGCTTCTCAAAATCAAGGTTGACATGTTTAGAGTTCCCTCGAACATCTCGAACATGTTGGCAATCCTGGCGAAACTTTTGACGTTCTCACGCAATTTTCCAAATCCCCAACAAAATTCTTACATTTTGACGTCAAAAACTCTAAAAGTCCGGTTGAGCTTCTCAAAATCAAGGTTGACATGTTTAGAGTTCCCTCAAACATTTTGGCATTCCTGGTGAAACTTTTGACGTTCTCACGAAATTTTCCAAATCCCAAACAAAATTCTTACACTTTCACATCAAAATCTCTAAAACTCAGGTTGATCTTCTCAAAATAAAGGTGGACAATCGTTAGAGTTCCCTCGAACATTTTGGCAATCCTGGCGAAACTTTTGACGTTCTCACGAAATTTTACAAATCCCAAACAAAATTCTTACACTTTCACATCAAAATCTCTAAAACTCCTGTTGAGATTCTCAAAATCAAGGTTGACATGTTTAGAGTTCCCACGAACATTTTGGCGTTCCTTACGAAACTTTTGACGTTCTCAAGAAATTTTCCAAATCCCCAACAAAATTCTTACACTTTCACGTCAAAATCTCTGAAAGTGCGGTTGAGCTTCTCAAAATCAAGGTTGACATGTTTAGAGTTCCCTCAAACGTTTTGGCAATCCTGGCGAAACTTTTGACGTTCTCACGAAATTTTCCAAATCCCCGACAAAATTCTTACACTTTCACATCAAAATCTCTAAAAGTCCGGTTGAGCTTCTCAAAATCAAGGTTGACATGTTTAGAGTTCCCTCAAACATTTTGGCATTCCTGGCGAAACTTTTGACGGTCTCATGAAATTTTCCTAATCCCAAACAAAATTCTTACACTTTCACATCAAAATGTCTAAAACTCCGGTTGAGCTTCTCAAAATCAAGGTTGACATGTTTAGAGTTCCCTCAAACATCTCGAACATGTTGGCAATCCTGGCGAAACTTTTGACGTTCTCACGCAATTTTCCAAATCCCAAACAAAATTCTTACACTTTCACATCAAAATCTCTAAAACTCTGGTTGAGCTTCTCAAAATCAAGGTTTACATGTTTAGTGTTCAGACAAACATTTTGACATTCCTGGCGAAACTTTTCACTTTCTCACGAAATTTTCTAAATCCCCAACAAAATTCTTACACTTTCACATCAAAATCTCTAAAATTCCTGTTGAGCTTCTCAAAATCAAGGTGGACATGTTTAGAGTTCCCTCAAACATTTTGGCGTTCCTTACGAAACTTTTGACGTTCTCAAGAAATTTTCCAAATCCCCAACAAAATTCTTACACTTTCACGTCAAAATCTCTGAAAGTCCGGTTGAGCTTCTCAAAATCAAGGTTGACATGTTTAGAGTTCCCTCAAACGTTTTGGCAATCCTGGCGAAACTTTTGACGGTTTCACGAAATTTTCCAAATCCCCAACAAAATTCTTACACTTTCACATCAAAATCTCTAAAACTCTGGTTGAGCTTCTCAAAATCAAGGTTGACATGTTTAGAGTTCCCTCGAACATTTTGGCAATCCTTGTGAAACTTTTGACATTCTCACAAAATTTTCCAAATCCCCAACAAAATTCTTACACTTTCACATCAAAATCTCTAAAAGTCCGGCTGAGCTTCTCAAAATTAAGGTTGACATGTTTAGAGTTCCCTCGAATATTTTGGCAATCCTGGCGAAACTTTTGACGTTCTCAGGAAATTTTCCAAATCCCCAACAAAATTCCTACACTTTCACGTCAAAATCTCTAAAAGTCCGGTTGAGCATCTCAAAATCAAGCTTGACATGTTTAGAGTTCCCTCAAACATTTTGGCAATTCGTGAGAAACTTCGACGTTCTCAAGAAATTTTCCAAATCCCCGACAAAATTCCTACACTTTCATGTCAAAATCTCTAAAAGTCCGGTTGAGCTTCTCAAAATCAAGGTTGACATGTTTAGAGTTCCCTCGAACGTTTTGGCAATCCTGGCGAAACTTTTGACGTTCTCAGGAAATTTTCCAAATCTCTGCCAAAATTTTTACACTTTCACATCAAAATCTCTAAAACTCTGGTTGAGCTTCTCAAAATCAAGGTGGACATGTTTAGAGTTCCCTCGAACATTTTGGCAATCCAGGTGAAACTTTTGACGTTCTCACGAAATTTTCCAAATCCCCGACAAAATTCCTACACTTTCATGTCAAAATCTCTAAAAGTCCGGTTGAGCTTCTCAAAATCAAGGTTGACATGTTTAGAGTTCCCTCGAACATCTCGAACATGTTGGCAATCCTGGCGAAACTTTTGACGTTCTCACGCAATTTTCCAAATCCCCAACAAAATTCTTACATTTTGACGTCAAAAACTCTAAAAGTCCGGTTGAGCTTCTCAAAATCAAGGTGGACATGTTTAGAGTTCCCTCGAACATTTTGGCAATCCTGGCGAAACTTTTGACGTTCTCACGAAATTTTACAAATCCCAAACAAAATTCTTACACTTTCACATCAAAATCTCTAAAACTCTGGTTGAGCTTCTCAAAATCAAGGTTTACATGTTTAGTGTTCAGACAAACATTTTGACATTCCTGGCGAAACTTTTCACTTTCTCACGAAACTTTCTAAATCCCCAACAGAATTCTTACACTTTCACATCAAAATCTCTAAAACTCCTGTTGAGCTTCTCAAAATCAAGGTTGACATGTTTAGAGTTCCCTCAAACATTTTGGCAATCCTTGTGAAACTTTTGACTTTCTCAAGAAATTTTCCAAATCCCCAACAAAATTCTTACACTTTCACGTCAAAATCTCTGAAAGTGCGGTTGAGCTTCTCAAAATCAAGGTTGACATGTTTAGAGTTCCCTCAAACATTTTGGCATTCCTGGCGAAACTTTTGACGGTCTCATGAAATTTTCCTAATCCCAAACAAAATTCTTACACTTTCACATCAAAATCTCTAAAACTCCGGTTGAGCTTCTCAAAATCAAGGTTGACATGTTTAGAGTTCCCTCAAACATCTCGAACATGTTGGCAATCCTGGCGAAACTTTTGACGTTCTCACGCAATTTTCCAAATCCCCAACAAAATTCTTACATTTTGACGTCAAAAACTCTAAAAGTCCGGTTGAGCTTCTCAAAATCAAGGTTGACATGTTTAGAGTTCCCTCAAACATTTTGGCATTCCTGGTGAAACTTTTGACGTTCTCACGAAATTTTCCAAATCCCAAACAAAATTCTTACACTTTCACATCAAAATCTCTAAAACTCTGGTTGAGCTTCTCAAAATCAAGGTTTACATGTTTAGTGTTCAGACAAACATTTTGACATTCCTGGCGAAACTTTTCACTTTCTCACGAAATTTTCTAAATCCCCAACAAAATTCTTACACTTTCACATCAAAATCTCTAAAACTCCTGTTGAGATTCTCAAAATCAAGGTTGACATGTTTAGAGTTCCCACGAACATTTTGGCGTTCCTTACGAAACTTTTGACGTTCTCAAGAAATTTTCCAAATCCCCAATAAAATTCTTACACTTTCACGTCAAAATCTCTAAAACTCTGGTTGAGCTTCTCAAAATCAAGGTGGACATGTTTAGAGTTCCCTCAAACATTTTGGCAATCCAGGTGAAACTTTTGACGTTCTCACGAAATTTTCCAAATCCCCGACAAAATTCCTACACTTTCATGTCAAAATCTCTAAAAGTCCGGTTGAGCTTCTCAAAATCAAGGTTGACATGTTTAGAGTTCCCTCGAACATCTCGAACATGTTGGCAATCCTGGCGAAACTTTTGACGTTCTCACGCAATTTTCCAAATCCCCAACAAAATTCTTACATTTTGACGTCAAAAACTCTAAAAGTCCGGTTGAGCTTCTCAAAATCAAGGTGGACATGTTTAGAGTTCCCTCGAACATTTTGGCAATCCTGGCGAAACTTTTGACGTTCTCACGAAATTTTACAAATCCCAAACAAAATTCTTACACTTTCACATCAAAATCTCTAAAACTCTGGTTGAGCTTCTCAAAATCAAGGTTTACATGTTTAGTGTTCAGACAAACATTTTGACATTCCTGGCGAAACTTTTCACTTTCTCACGAAATTTTCTAAATCCCCAATAGAATTCTTACACTTTCACATCAAAATCTCTAAAACTCCTGTTGAGCTTCTCAAAATCAAGGTTGACATGTTTAGAGTTCCCTCAAACATTTTGGCAATCCTTGTGAAACTTTTGACTTTCTCAAGAAATTTTCCAAATCCCCAACAAAATTCTTACACTTTCACGTCAAAATCTCTGAAAGTGCGGTTGAGCTTCTCAAAATCAAGGTTGACATGTTTAGAGTTCCCTCAAACGTTTTGGCAATCCTGGCGAAACTTTTGACGTTCTCACGAAATTTTCCAAATCCCCGACAAAATTCTTACACTTTCACATCAAAATCTCTAAAAGTCCGGTTGAGCTTCTCAAAATCAAGGTTGACATGTTTAGAGTTCCCTCAAACATTTTGGCATTCCTGGCGAAACTTTTGACGGTCTCATGAAATTTTCCTAATCCCAAACAAAATTCTTACACTTTCACATCAAAATGTCTAAAACTCCGGTTGAGCTTCTCAAAATCAAGGTTGACATGTTTAGAGTTCCCTCAAACATCTCGAACATGTTGGCAATCCTGGCGAAACTTTTGACGTTCTCACGCAATTTTCCAAATCCCCAACAAAATTCTTACATTTTGACGTCAAAAACTCTAAAAGTCCGGTTGAGCTTCTCAAAATCAAGGTTGACATGTTTAGAGTTCCCTCTGACATTTTGGCAATCCTGGCGAAACTTTTGACGTTCTCAAGAAATTTTCCAAATCCCCAACAAAATTCTTACACTTTCACATCAAAATCTCTAAAACTCCGGTTGAGCTTCTCAAAATCAAGGTTGACATGTTTAGAGTTCCCTCAAACATTTTGGCATTCCTGGCGAAACTTTTGACGGTCTCATGAAATTTTCCTAATCCCAAACAAAATTCTTACACTTTCACATCAAAATCTCTAAAACTCAGGTTGATCTTCTCAAAATAAAGGTGGACAATCGTTAGAGTTCCCTCGAACATTTTGGCAATCCTGGCGAAACTTTTGACGTTCTCACGAAATTTTCCAAATCCCAAACAAAATTCTTACACTTTCACATCAAAATCTCTAAAACTCTGGTTGAGCTTCTCAAAATCAAGGTTTACATGTTTAGTGTTCAGACAAACATTTTGACATTCCTGGCGAAACTTTTCACTTTCTCACGAAATTTTCTAAATCCCCAACAAAATTCTTACACTTTCACATCAAAATCTCTAAAATTCCTGTTGAGCTTCTCAAAATCAAGGTGGACATGTTTAGAGTTCCCTCAAACATTTTGGCGTTCCTTACGAAACTTTTGACGTTCTCAAGAAATTTTCCAAATCCCCAACAAAATTCTTACACTTTCACGTCAAAATCTCTGAAAGTCCGGTTGAGCTTCTCAAAATCAAGGTTGACATGTTTAGAGTTCCCTCAAACGTTTTGGCAATCCTGGCGAAACTTTTGACGGTTTCACGAAATTTTCCAAATCCCCAACAAAATTCTTACACTTTCACATCAAAATCTCTAAAACTCTGGTTGAGCTTCTCAAAATCAAGGTTGACATGTTTAGAGTTCCCTCGAACATTTTGGCAATCCTTGTGAAACTTTTGACATTCTCACAAAATTTTCCAAATCCCCAACAAAATTCTTACACTTTCACATCAAAATCTCTAAAAGTCCGGCTGAGCTTCTCAAAATTAAGGTTGACATGTTTAGAGTTCCCTCGAATATTTTGGCAATCCTGGCGAAACTTTTGACGTTCTCAGGAAATTTTCCAAATCCCCAACAAAATTCCTACACTTTCACGTCAAAATCTCTAAAAGTCCGGTTGAGCATCTCAAAATCAAGCTTGACATGTTTAGAGTTCCCTCAAACATTTTGGCAATTCGTGAGAAACTTCGACGTTCTCAAGAAATTTTCCAAATCCCCGACAAAATTCCTACACTTTCATGTCAAAATCTCTAAAAGTCCGGTTGAGCTTCTCAAAATCAAGGTTGACATGTTTAGAGTTCCCTCGAACGTTTTGGCAATCCTGGCGAAACTTTTGACGTTCTCACGAAATTCTCCAAATCTCTGCCAAAATTTTTACACTTTCACATCAAAATCTCTAAAACTCCAGTTGAGCTTCTCAAAATCAAGGTGGACATGTTTAGAGTTCCCTCGAACATTTTGGCAATCCAGGTGAAACTTTTGACGTTCTCACGAAATTTTCCAAATCCCCGACAAAATTCCTACACTTTCATGTCAAAATCTCTAAAAGTCCGGTTGAGCTTCTCAAAATCAAGGTTGACATGTTTAGAGTTCCCTCGAACATTTTGGCAATCCTGGCGAAACTTTTGACGTTCTCACGAAATTTTACAAATCCCAAACAAAATTCTTACACTTTCACATCAAAATCTCTAAAACTCTGGTTGAGCTTCTCAAAATCAAGGTTTACATGTTTAGTGTTCAGACAAACATTTTGACATTCCTGGCGAAACTTTTCACTTTCTCACGAAATTTTCTAAATCCCCAACAGAATTCTTACACTTTCACATCAAAATCTCTAAAACTCCTGTTGAGCTTCTCAAAATCAAGGTTGACATGTTTAGAGTTCCCACGAACATTTTGGCGTTCCTTACGAAACTTTTGACGTTCTCAAGAAATTTTCCAAATCCCCAATAAAATTCTTACACTTTCACGTCAAAATCTCTAAAACTCTGGTTGAGCTTCTCAAAATCAAGGTGGACATGTTTAGAGTTCCCTCAAACATTTTGGCAATCCAGGTGAAACTTTTGACGTTCTCACGAAATTTTCCAAATCCCCGACAAAATTCCTACACTTTCATGTCAAAATCTCTAAAAGTCCGGTTGAGCTTCTCAAAATCAAGGTTGACATGTTTAGAGTTCCCTCGAACATCTCGAACATGTTGGCAATCCTGGCGAAACTTTTGACGTTCTCACGCAATTTTCCAAATCCCCAACAAAATTCTTACATTTTGACGTCAAAAACTCTAAAAGTCCGGTTGAGCTTCTCAAAATCAAGGTGGACATGTTTAGAGTTCCCTCGAACATTTTGGCAATCCTGGCGAAACTTTTGACGTTCTCACGAAATTTTACAAATCCCAAACAAAATTCTTACACTTTCACATCAAAATCTCTAAAACTCTGGTTGAGCTTCTCAAAATCAAGGTTTACATGTTTAGTGTTCAGACAAACATTTTGACATTCCTGGCGAAACTTTTCACTTTCTCACGAAATTTTCTAAATCCCCAACAGAATTCTTACACTTTCACATCAAAATCTCTAAAACTCCTGTTGAGCTTCTCAAAATCAAGGTTGACATGTTTAGAGTTCCCTCAAACATTTTGGCAATCCTTGTGAAACTTTTGACTTTCTCAAGAAATTTTCCAAATCCCCAACAAAATTCTTACACTTTCACGTCAAAATCTCTGAAAGTGCGGTTGAGCTTCTCAAAATCAAGGTTGACATGTTTAGAGTTCCCTCAAACGTTTTGGCAATCCTGGCGAAAATTTTGACCGTCTCATGAAATTTTCCATATCCCCGAAAAAATTCCTACACTTTCACGTCAAAATCTCTAAAGCTCTGGTTGAGCTTCTCAAAATCAAGGTTGACATGTTTACAGTTCCCTCAAACATTTTGGCATTCCTGGCGAAACTTTTGACGGTCTCATGAAATTTTCCTAATCCCAAACAAAATTCTTACACTTTCACATCAAAATCTCTAAAACTCCGGTTGAGCTTCTCAAAATCAAGGTTGACATGTTTAGAGTTCCCTCGAACATCTCGAACATGTTGGCAATCCTGGCGAAACTTTTGACGTTCTCACACAATTTTCCAAATCCCCAACAAAATTCTTACATTTTGACGTCAAAAACTCTAAAAGTCCGGTTGAGCTTCTCAAAATCAAGGTTGACATGTTTAGAGTTCCCTCAAACATTTTGGCATTCCTGGTGAAACTTTTGACGTTCTCACGAAATTTTCCAAATCCCAAACAAAATTCTTACACTTTCACATCAAAATCTCTAAAACTCAGGTTGATCTTCTCAAAATAAAGGTGGACAATCGTTAGAGTTCCCTCGAACATTTTGGCAATCCTGGCGAAACTTTTGACGTTCTCACGAAATTTTACAAATCCCAAACAAAATTCTTACACTTTCACATCAAAATCTCTAAAACTCCTGTTGAGATTCTCAAAATCACGGTTGACATGTTTAGAGTTCCCACGAACATTTTGGCGTTCCTTACGAAACGTTTGACGTTCTCAAGAAATTTTCCAAATCCCCAACAAAATTCTTACACTTTCACGTCAAAATCTCTGAAAGTCCGGTTGAGCTTCTCAAAATCAAGGTTGACATGTTTAGAGTTCCCTCAAACGTTTTGGCAATCCTGGCGAAACTTTTGACGGTTTCACGAAATATTCCAAATCCCCAACAAAATTCTTACACTTTCACATCAAAATCTCTAAAACTCCGGTTGAGCTTCTCAAAATCAAGGTGGACATGTTTAGAGTTCCCTCAAACATTTTGGCAATCCTGGCGAAACTTTTGACGTTCTCACGCAATTTTCCAAATCCCCAACAAAATTCTTACATTTTGACGTCAAAAACTCTAAAAGTCCGGTTGAGCTTCTCAAAATCAAGGTGGACATGTTTAGAGTTCCCTCGGACATTTTGGCAATCCTGGCGAAACTTTTGACGTTCTCAAGAAATTTTCCAAATCCCCAACAAAATTCTTACACTTTCACATCAAAATCTCTAAAACTCCGGTTGAGCTTCTCAAAATCAAGGTTGACATGTTTAGAGTTCCCTCAAACATTTTGGCATTCCTGGCGAAACTTTTGACGGTCTCATGAAATTTTCCTAATCCCAAACAAAATTCTTACACTTTCACATCAAAATCTCTAAAACTCAGGTTGATCTTCTCAAAATAAAGGTGGACAATCGTTAGAGTTCCCTCGAACATTTTGGCAATCCTGGCGAAACTTTTGACGTTCTCACGAAATTTTCCAAATCCCAAACAAAATTCTTACACTTTCACATCAAAATCTCTAAAACTCTGGTTGAGCTTCTCAAAATCAAGGTTTACATGTTTAGTGTTCAGACAAACATTTTGACATTCCTGGCGAAACTTTTCACTTTCTCACGAAATTTTCTAAATCCCCAACAAAATTCTTACACTTTCACATCAAAATCTCTAAAATTCCTGTTGAGCTTCTCAAAATCAAGGTGGACATGTTTAGAGTTCCCTCAAACATTTTGGCGTTCCTTACGAAACTTTTGACGTTCTCAAGAAATTTTCCAAATCCCCAACAAAATTCTTACACTTTCACGTCAAAATCTCTGAAAGTCCGGTTGAGCTTCTCAAAATCAAGGTTGACATGTTTAGAGTTCCCTCAAACGTTTTGGCAATCCTGGCGAAACTTTTGACGTTCTCAGGAAATTTTCCAAATCCCCAACAAAATTCCTACACTTTCACGTCAAAATCTCTAAAAGTCCGGTTGAGCATCTCAAAATCAAGCTTGACATGTTTATAGTTCCCTCAAACATTTTGGCAATTCGTGAGAAACTTCGACGTTCTCAAGAAATTTTCCAAATCCCCGACAAAATTCCTACACTTTCATGTCAAAATCTCTAAAAGTCCGGTTGAGCTTCTCAAAATCAAGGTTGACATGTTTAGAGTTCCCTCGAACGTTTTGGCAATCCTGGCGAAACTTTTGACGTTCTCAGGAAATTTTCCAAATCCCCAACAAAATTCCTACACTTTGACGTCAAAATCTCTAAAAGTCCGGTTGAGCATCTCAAAATCAAGCTTGACATGTTTAGAGTTCCCTCGAACATTTTGGCAATCCAGGTGAAACTTTTGACGTTCTCACGAAATTTTCCAAATCCCCGACAAAATTCCTACACTTTCATGTCAAAATCTCTAAAAGTCCGGTTGAGCTTCTCAAAATCAAGGTTGACATGTTTAGAGTTCCCTCGAACATCTCGAACATGTTGGCAATCCTGGCGAAACTTTTGACGTTCTCACGCAATTTTCCAAATCCCCAACAAAATTCTTACATTTTGACGTCAAAAACTCTAAAAGTCCGGTTGAGCTTCTCAAAATCAAGGTGGACATGTTTAGAGTTCCCTCGAACATTTTGGCAATCCTGGCGAAACTTTTGACGTTCTCACGAAATTTTACAAATCCCAAACAAAATTCTTACACTTTCACATCAAAATCTCTAAAACTCTGGTTGAGCTTCTCAAAATCAAGGTTTACATGTTTAGTGTTCAGACAAACATTTTGACATTCCTGGCGAAACTTTTCACTTTCTCACGAAATTTTCTAAATCCCCAACAGAATTCTTACACTTTCACATCAAAATCTCTAAAACTCCTGTTGAGCTTCTCAAAATCAAGGTTGACATGTTTAGAGTTCCCTCAAACATTTTGGCAATCCTTGTGAAACTTTTGACTTTCTCAAAAAATTTTCCAAATCCCCAACAAAATTCTTACACTTTCACGTCAAAATCTCTGAAAGTGCGGTTGAGCTTCTCAAAATCAAGGTTGACATGTTTAGAGTTCCCTCAAACATTTTGGCATTCCTGGCGAAACTTTTGACGGTCTCATGAAATTTTCCTAATCCCAAACAAAATTCTTACACTTTCACATCAAAATCTCTAAAACTCCGGTTGAGCTTCTCAAAATCAAGGTTGACATGTTTGGAGTTCCCTCAAACATCTCGAACATGTTGGCAATCCTGGCGAAACTTTTGACGTTCTCACGCAATTTTCCAAATCCCCAACAAAATTCTTACATTTTGACGTCAAAAACTCTAAAAGTCCGGTTGAGCTTCTCAAAATCAAGGTTGACATGTTTAGAGTTCCCTCAAACATTTTGGCATTCCTGGTGAAACTTTTGACGTTCTCACGAAATTTTCCAAATCCCAAACAAAATTCTTACACTTTCACATCAAAATCTCTAAAACTCTGGTTGAGCTTCTCAAAATCAAGGTTTACATGTTTAGTGTTCAGACAAACATTTTGACATTCCTGGCGAAACTTTTCACTTTCTCACGAAATTTTCTAAATCCCCAACAAAATTCTTACACTTTCACATCAAAATCTCTAAAACTCCTGTTGAGATTCTCAAAATCAAGGTTGACATGTTTAGAGTTCCCACGAACATTTTGGCGTTCCTTACGAAACTTTTGACGTTCTCAAGAAATTTTCCAAATCCCCAATAAAATTCTTACACTTTCACGTCAAAATCTCTGAAAGTCCGGTTGAGCTTCTCAAAATCAAGGTTGACATGTTTAGAGTTCCCTCAAACGTTTTGGCAATCCTGGCGAAACTTTTGACGGTTTCACGAAATTTTCCAAATCCCAAACAAAATTCTTACACTTTCACATCAAAATCTCTAAAACTCTGGTTGAGCTTCTCAAAATCAAGGTGGACATGTTTAGAGTTCCCTCAAACATTTTGGCAATCCAGGTGAAACTTTTGACGTTCTCACGAAATTTTCCAAATCCCCGACAAAATTCCTACACTTTCATGTCAAAATCTCTAAAAGTCCGGTTGAGCTTCTCAAAATCAAGGTTGACATGTTTAGAGTTCCCTCGAACATCTCGAACATGTTGGCAATCCTGGCGAAACTTTTGACGTTCTCACGCAATTTTCCAAATCCCCAACAAAATTCTTACATTTTGACGTCAAAAACTCTAAAAGTCCGGTTGAGCTTCTCAAAATCAAGGTGGACATGTTTAGAGTTCCCTCGAACATTTTGGCAATCCTGGCGAAACTTTTGACGTTCTCACGAAATTTTACAAATCCCAAACAAAATTCTTACACTTTCACATCAAAATCTCTAAAACTCTGGTTGAGCTTCTCAAAATCAAGGTTTACATGTTTAGTGTTCAGACAAACATTTTGACATTCCTGGCGAAACTTTTCACTTTCTCACGAAATTTTCTAAATCCCCAACAGAATTCTTACACTTTCACATTAAAATCTCTAAAACTCCTGTTGAGCTTCTCAAAATCAAGGTTGACATGTTTAGAGTTCCCTCAAACATTTTGGCAATCCTTGTGAAACTTTTGACTTTCTCAAGAAATTTTCCAAATCCCCAACAAAATTCTTACACTTTCACGTCAAAATCTCTGAAAGTGCGGTTGAGCTTCTCAAAATCAAGGTTGACATGTTTAGAGTTCCCTCAAACGTTTTGGCAATCCTGGCGAAAATTTTGACCGTCTCATGAAATTTTCCTAATCCCCGACAAAATTCTTACACTTTCACATCAAAATCTCTAAAACTCCGGTTGAGCTTCTCAAAATCAAGGTTGACATGTTTAGAGTTCCCTCGGACATTTTGGCAATCCTGGCGAAACTTTTGACGGTTTCACGAAATTTTCCAAATCCCCAACAAAATTCTTACACTTTCACATCAAAATCTCTAAAACTCTGGTTGAGCTTCTCAAAATCAAGGTGGACATGTTTAGAGTTCCCTCAAACATTTTGGCAATCCAGGTGAAACTTTTGACGTTCTCACGAAATTTTCCAAATCCCCAACAAAATTCCTACACTTTCATGTCAAAATCTCTAAAAGTCCGGTTGAGCTTCTCAAAATCAAGGTTGACATGTTTAGAGTTCCCTCGAACATTTTGGCGTTCCTTGCGAAACTTTTGACGTTCTCACGAAATTCAACAAATCTCTGCCAAAATTTTTACAATTTCACATCAAAATCTCTAAAACTCCAGTTGAGCTTCTCAAAATCAAGGTTGACATATTTAGAGTACCCTCGAACATTTTGGCAATCCTGGCGAAACTTTTGACGTTCTCAGGAAATTTTCCAAATCCCCAACAAAATTCTTACACTTTCACATCAAAATCTCTAAAAGTCCGGTTGAGCTTCTCAAAATCAAGGTTGACATGTTTAGAGTTCCCTCAAACATTTTGGCATTCCTGGTGAAACTTTTGACGTTCTCAAGAAATTCTCCAAATCCCCGACAAATATCTTACACTTTGACGTCAAAATCTCTAAAACTCTGGTTGAGCTTCTCAAAATCAAGGTTGACATGTTTAGAGTTCCCTCGAACATTTTGGCAATCCTGGCGAAACTTTTGACGTTCTCAGGAAATTTTCCATATCCCCGAAAAAATTCCTACACTTTCACGTCAAAATCTCTAAAAGTCCGGTTGAGCTTCTCAAAATCAAGGTTGACATGTTAGAGTTCCCTCAAACATTTTGGCAATCCAGGTGAAACTTTTGACGTTCTCAAGAAATTCTCCAAATCTCTGCCAAAATTTTTACACTTTCACATCTAAATCTCTAAAACTCCAGTTGAACTTCTCAAAATCAAGGTTGACATGCTTAGAGTTCCCTCGAACATTTTGGCAATCCTGGTGAAACTTTTGACTTTCTCACGAAATTTTCCAAATCCCCAACAAAATTCTTACACTTAGACGTCAAAATCTCTAAAAGTCCGTTTGAGCTTCTCAAAATCAAGGTGGACATGTTTAGAGTTCCCTCGAACATTTTGGCAATCCTGGCAAAACTTTTGACGTTCTCACGAAATTTTCCAAATCCCCGACAAATATCTTACACTTTGACGTCAAAATCTCTAAAACTCCGGTTGAGCTTCTCAAAATCAAGGTGGACATGTTTAGAGTTCCCTCGAACATTTTGGCAATCCTGGCGAAACTGTTGACGTTCTCAGGAAATTTTCCAGTTCCCCGAAAAAATTCCTGCACTTTCACGTCAAAATCTCTAAAACTCCGGTTGAGCTTCTCAAAATCAAGGTTTACGTGTTTAGAGTTCCCTCGGACATTTTGGCAATCCTGGCGAAACTTTTGACGTTCTCAAGAAATTTTCCAAATCCCCAACAAAATTCTTACATTTTGACGTCAAAAACTCTAAAAGTCCGGTTGAGCTTCTCAAAATCAAGGTTGACATGTTTAGAGTTCCCTCAAACATTTTGGCATTCCTGGTGAAACTTTTGACGTTCTCACGAAATTTTACAAATCCCAAACAAAATTCTTACACTTTCACATCAAAATCTCTAAAACTCTGGTTGAGCTTCTCAAAATCAAGGTTTACATGTTTAGTGTTCAGACAAACATTTTGACATTCCTGGCGAAACTTTTCACTTTCTCACGAAATTTTCTAAATCCCCAACAAAATTCTTACACTTTCACATCAAAATCTCTAAAACTCCTGTTGAGATTCTCAAAATCAAGGTTGACATGTTTAGAGTTCCCACGAACATTTTGGCGTTCCTTACGAAACTTTTGACGTTCTCAAGAAATTTTCCAAATCCCCAACAAAATTCTTACACTTTCACGTCAAAATCTCTGAAAGTCCGGTTGAGCTTCTCAAAATCAAGGTGGACATGTTTAGAGTTCCCTCAAACATTTTGGCAATCCTGGTGAAACTTTTGACGTTCTCAAGAAATTCTCCAAATCCCCGACAAATATCTTACACTTTGACGTCAAAATCTCTAAAACTCTGGTTGAGCTTCTCAAAATCAAGGTTGACATGTTTAGAGTTCCCTCGAACATTTTGGCAATCCTGGCGAAACTTTTGACGTTCTCAGGAAATTTTCCAAATCCCCGAAAAAATTCCTACACATTCACGTCAAAATCTCTAAAACTCTGGTTGAGCTTCTCAAAATCAAGGGTGACATGTTTAGAGTTCCCTCGAACATTTTGGCAATCCTGGCGAAACTTTTGACGTTCTCAGGAAATTTTCCATATCCCCGAAAAAATTCCTACACTTTCACATCAAAATCTCTAAAACTCCGGTTGAGCTTCTCAAAATCAAGGTGGACATGTTTAGAGTTCCCTCAAACATTTTGGCAATCCAGGTGAAACTTTTGACGTTCTCACGAAATTTTCCAAATCCCCGACAAAATTCCTACACTTTCATGTCAAAATCTCTAAAAGTCCGGTTGAGCTTCTCAAAATCAAGGTTGACATGTTTAGAGTTCCCTCGAACATCTCGAACATGTTGGCAATCCTGGCGAAACTTTTGACGTTCTCATGAAATTTTCCAAATCCCCAACAAAATTCTTACATTTTTGACGTCAAAAACTCTAAAAGTCCGGTTGAGCTTCTCAAAATCAAGGTTGACATGTTTAGAGTTCCCTCGAACATTTTGGCAATCCTGGCGAAACTTTTGACGTTCTCACGAAATTTTACAAATCCCAAACAAAATTCTTACACTTTCACATCAAAATCTCTAAAACTCTGGTTGAGCTTCTCAAAATCAAGGTTTACATGTTTAGTGTTCAGACAAACATTTTGACATTCCTGGCGAAACTTTTCAATTTCTCACGAAATTTTCTAAATCCACAACAGAATTCTTACACTTTCACATCAAAATCTCTAAAACTCCTGTTGAGATTCTCAAAATCAAGGTTGACATGTTTAGAGTTCCCTCAAACATTTTGGCAATCCTTGTGAAACTTTTGACTTTCTCAAGAAATTTTCCAAATCCCCAACAAAATTCTTACACTTTCACGTCAAAATCTCTGAAAGTCCGGTTGAGCTTCTCAAAATCAAGGTGGACATGTTTAGAGTTCCCTCAAACATTTTGGCAATCCTGGTGAAACTTTTGACGTTCTCAAGAAATTCTCCAAATCCCCGACAAATATCTTACACTTTGACGTCAAAATCTCTAAAACTCTGGTTGAGCTTCTCAAAATCAAGGTTGACATGTTTAGAGTTCCCTCGAACATTTTGGCAATCCTGGCGAAACTTTTGACGTTCTCAGGAAATTTTCCAAATCCCCGAAAAAATTCCTACACATTCACGTCAAAATCTCTAAAACTCTGGTTGAGCTTCTCAAAATCAAGGTTGACATGTTTAGAGTTCCCTCGAACATTTTGGCAATCCTGGCGAAACTTTTGACGTTCTCAGGAAATTTTCCATATCCCCGAAAAAATTCCTACACTTTCACGTCAAAATCTCTAAACCTCTGGGTGAGCTTCTCAAAATCAAGGTTGACATGTTTAGAGTTCCCTCAAACATTTTGGCATTCCTGGTGAAACTTTTGACGTTCTCACGAAATTTTCCAAATCCCAAACAAAATTCTTACACTTTCACATCAAAATCTCTAAAACTCAGGTTGATCTTCTCAAAATAAAGGTGGACAATCGTTAGAGTTCCCTCGAACATTTTGGCAATCCTGGCGAAACTTTTGACGTTCTCACGAAATTTTACAAATCCCAAACAAAATTCTTACACTTTCACATCAAAATCTCTAAAACTCTGGTTGAGCTTCTCAAAATCAAGGTTTACATGTTTAGTGTTCAGACAAACATTTTGACATTCCTGGCGAAACTTTTCACTTTCTCACGAAATTTTCTAAATCCCCAACAAAATTCTTACACTTTCACATCAAAATCTCTAAAATTCCTGTTGAGCTTCTCAAAATCAAGGTGGACATGTTTAGAGTTCCCTCAAACATTTTGGCAATCCAGGTGAAACTTTTGACGTTCTCACGAAATTTTCCAAATCCCCGACAAAATTCCTACACTTTCATGTCAAAATCTCTAAAAGTCCGGTTGAGCTTCTCAAAATCAAGGTTGACATGTTTAGAGTTCCCTCGAACATCTCGAACATGTTGGCAATCCTGGCGAAACTTTTGACGTTCTCACGCAATTTTCCAAATCCCCAACAAAATTCTTACATTTTGACGTCAAAAACTCTAAAAGTCCGGTTGAGCTTCTCAAAATCAAAGTTTACATGTTTAGTGTTCAGACAAACATTTTGACATTCCTGGCGAAACTTTTCACTTTCTCACGAAATTTTCTAAATCCCCAACAGAATTCTTACACTTTCACATCAAAATCTCTGAAACTCCTGTTGAGCTTCTCAAAATCAAGGTTGACATGTTTAGAGTTCCCTCAAACATATTGGCGTTCCTTACGAAACTTTTGACGTTCTCAAGAAATTTTCCAAATCCCCAACAAAATTCTTACACTTTCACGTCAAAATCTCTGAAAGTCCGGTTGAGCTTCTCAAAATCAAGGTTGACATGTTTAGAGTTCCCTCAAACGTTTTGGCAATCCTGGCGAAACTCTTGACGGTTTCACGAAATTTTCCAAATCCCCAACAAAATTCTTACACTTTCACATCAAAATCTCTAAAACTCTGGTTGAGCTTCTCAAAATCAAGGTTGACATGTTTAGATTTCCCTCGAACATTTTGGCAATACGTGTGAAACTTTTGACATTCTCACAAAATTTTCCAAATCCCCAACAAAATTCTTACACTTTCACATCAAAATCTCTAAAAGTCCGGCTGAGCTTCTCAAAATCAAGCTTGACATGTTTAGAGTTCCCTCAAACATTTTGGCAATTCGTGAGAAACTTCGACGTTCTCAAGAAATTTTCCAAATCCCCGACAAAATTCCTACACTTTCATGTCAAAATCTCTAAAAGTCCGGTTGAGCTTCTCAAAATCAAGGTTGACATGTTTAGAGTTCCCTCGAACATTTTGGCGTTCCTTGCGAAACTTTTGACGTTCTCACGAAATTCTCCAAATCTCTGCCAAAATTTTTACACTTTCACATCAAAATCTCTAAAACTCCAGTTGAGCTTCTCAAAATCAAGGTTGACATGTTTAGAGTTCCCTCGAACATTTTGGCAATCCTGGCGAAACTTTTGACGTTCTCAGGAAATTTTCCAAATCCCCAACAAAATTCTTACACTTTCACATCAAAATCTCTAAAAGTCCGGTCGAGCTTCTCAAAATCAAGGTTGACATGTTTAGAGTTCCCTCAAACATTTTGGCAATCCTTGTGAAACTTTTGACGTTCTCAAGAAATTTTCCAAATCCCCAACAAAATTCTTACAATTTCACGTCAAAATCTCTGAAAGTCCGGTTGAGCTTCTCAAAATCAAGGTGGACATCTTTAGAGTTCCCTCGAACAGTTTGGCAATCCTGGCGAAACTTTTGACGTTCTCACGCAATTTTCCAAATCCCCAACAAAATTCTTACACTTTCACATCAAAATCTCTAAAACTCCGGTTGAGCTTCTCAAAATCAAGGTTGACATGTTTAGAGTTCCCGCGGACATTTTGGCAATTCTGGCGAAACTTTTGACGCTTTCATGAAATTTTCCATATCCCTGAAAAAATTCTTACACTTTGACGTCAAAATCTCTAAAACTCTGGTTGAGCTTCTCAAAATCAAGGTTGACATGTTTAGAGTTCCCACGAACATTTTGGCGTTCCTTACGAAACTTTTGACGTTCTCAAGAAATTTTCCAAATCCCCAACAAAATTCTTACACTTTCACGTCAAAATCTCTGAAAGTCCGGTTGAGCTTCTCAAAATCAAGGTGGACATGTTTAGAGTTCCCTCAAACATTTTGGCAATCCTGTTGAAACTTTTGACGTTCTCAAGAAATTCTCCAAATCCCCGACAAATATCTTACACTTTGACGTCAAAATCTCTAAAACTCTGGTTGAGCTTCTCAAAATCAAGGTTGACATGTTTAGAGTTCCCTCGAACATTTTGGCAATCCTGGCGAAACTTTTGACGTTCTCAGGAAATTTTCCAAATCCCCGAAAAAATTCCTACACATTCACGTCAAAATCTCTAAAACTCTGGTTGAGCTTCTCAAAATCAAGGGTGACATGTTTAGAGTTCCCTCGAACATTTTGGCAATCCTGGCGAAACTTTTGACGTTCTCAGGAAATTTTCCATATCCCCGAAAAAATTCCTACACTTTCACGTCAAAATCTCTAAAACTCCGGTTGAGCTTCTCAAAATCAAGGTGGACATGTTTAGAGTTCCCTCAAACATTTTGGCAATCCAGGTGAAACTTTTGACGTTCTCACGAAATTTTCCAAATCCCCGACAAAATTCCTACACTTTCATGTCAAAATCTCTAAAAGTCCGGTTGAGCTTCTCAAAATCAAGGTTGACATGTTTAGAGTTCCCTCGAACATCTCGAACATGTTGGCAATCCTGGCGAAACTTTTGACGTTCTCATGAAATTTTCCAAATCCCCAACAAAATTCTTACATTTTTGACGTCAAAAACTCTAAAAGTCCGGTTGAGCTTCTCAAAATCAAGGTTGACATGTTTAGAGTTCCCTCGAACATTTTGGCAATCCTGGCGAAACTTTTGACGTTCTCACGAAATTTTACAAATCCCAAACAAAATTCTTACACTTTCACATCAAAATCTCTAAAACTCTGGTTGAGCTTCCCAAAATCAAGGTTTACATGTTTAGTGTTCAGACAAACATTTTGACATTCCTGGCGAAACTTTTCAATTTCTCACGAAATTTTCTAAATCCCCAACAGAATTCTTACACTTTCACATCAAAATCTCTAAAACTCCTGTTGAGATTCTCAAAATCAAGGTTGACATGTTTAGAGTTCCCTCAAACATTTTGGCAATCCTTGTGAAAATTTTGACTTTCTCAAGAAATTTTCCAAATCCCCAACAAAATTCTTACACTTTCACGTCAAAATCTCTGAAAGTCCGGTTGAGCTTCTCAAAATCAAGGTTGACATGTTTAGAGTTCCCTCGAACATTTTGGCAATCCTGGCGAAACTTTTGACGTTCTCAGGAAATTTTCCAAATCCCCGAAATAATTCCTACACATTCACGTCAAAATCTCTAAAACTCTGGTTGAGCTTCTCAAAATCAAGGTTGACATGTTTAGAGTTCCCTCGAACATTTTGGCAATCCTGGCGAAACTTTTGACGTTCTCAGGAAATTTTCCATATCCCCGAAAAAATTCCTACACTTTCACGTCAAAATCTCTAAACCTCTGGTTGAGCTTCTCAAAATCAAGGTTGACATGTTTAGAGTTCCCTCAAACATTTTGGCATTCCTGGTGAAACTTTTGATGTTCTCACGAAATTTTCCAAATCCCAAACAAAATTCTTACACTTTCACATCAAAATCTCTAAAACTCAGGTTGATCTTCTCAAAATAAAGGTGGACAATCGTTAGAGTTCCCTCGAACATTTTGGCAATCCTGGCGAAACTTTTGACGTTCTCACGAAATTTTACAAATCCCAAACAAAATTCTTACACTTTCACATCAAAATCTCTAAAACTCTGGTTGAGCTTCTCAAAATCAAGGTTTACATGTTTAGTGTTCAGACAAACATTTTGACATTCCTGGCGAAACTTTTCACTTTCTCACGAAATTTTCTAAATCCCCAACAAAATTCTTACACTTTCACATCAAAATCTCTAAAATTCCTGTTGAGCTTCTCAAAATCAAGGTGGACATGTTTAGAGTTCCCTCAAACATTTTGGCAATCCAGGTGAAACTTTTGACGTTCTCACGAAATTTTCCAAATCCCCGACAAAATTCCTACACTTTCATGTCAAAATCTCTAAAAGTCCGGTTGAGCTTCTCAAAATCAAGGTTGACATGTTTAGAGTTCCCTCGAACATCTCGAACATGTTGGCAATCCTGGCGAAACTTTTGACGTTCTCACGCAATTTTCCAAATCCCCAACAAAATTCTTACATTTTGACGTCAAAAACTCTAAAAGTCCGGTTGAGCTTCTCAAAATCAAAGTTTACATGTTTAGTGTTCAGACAAACATTTTGACATTCCTGGCGAAACTTTTCACTTTCTCACGAAATTTTCTAAATCCCCAACAGAATTCTTACACTTTCACATCAAAATCTCTAAAACTCCTGTTGAGCTTCTCAAAATCAAGGTTGACATGTTTAGAGTTCCCTCAAACATTTTGGCGTTCCTTACGAAACTTTTGACGTTCTCAAGAAATTTTCCAAATCCCCAACAAAATTCTTACACTTTCACGTCAAAATCTCTGAAAGTCCGGTTGAGCTTCTCAAAATCAAGGTTGACATGTTTAGAGTTCCCTCAAACGTTTTGGCAATCCTGGCGAAACTCTTGACGGTTTCACGAAATTTTCCAAATCCCCAACAAAATTCTTACACTTTCACATCAAAATCTCTAAAACTCTGGTTGAGCTTCTCAAAATCAAGGTTGACATGTTTAGATTTCCCTCGAACATTTTGGCAATACGTGTGAAACTTTTGACATTCTCACAAAATTTTCCAAATCCCCAACAAAATTCTTACACTTTCACATCAAAATCTCTAAAAGTCCGGCTGAGCTTCTCAAAATCAAGCTTGACATGTTTAGAGTTCCCTCAAACATTTTGGCAATTCGTGAGAAACTTCGACGTTCTCAAGAAATTTTCCAAATCCCCGACAAAATTCCTACACTTTCATGTCAAAATCTCTAAAAGTCCGGTTGAGCTTCTCAAAATCAAGGTTGACATGTTTAGAGTTCCCTCGAACATTTTGGCGTTCCTTGCGAAACTTTTGACGTTCTCACGAAATTCTCCAAATCTCTGCCAAAATTTTTACACTTTCACATCAAAATCTCTAAAACTCCAGTTGAGCTTCTCAAAATCAAGGTTGACATGTTTAGAGTTCCCTCGAACATTTTGGCAATCCTGGCGAAACTTTTGACGTTCTCAGGAAATTTTCCAAATCCCCAACAAAATTCTTACACTTTCACATCAAAATCTCTAAAAGTCCGGTCGAGCTTCTCAAAATCAAGGTTGACATGTTTAGAGTTCCCTCAAACATTTTGGCAATCCTTGTGAAACTTTTGACGTTCTCAAGAAATTTTCCAAATCCCAAACAAAATTCTTACACTTTCACATCAAAATCTCTAAAACTCTGGTTGAGCTTCTCAAAATCAAGGTTTACATGTTTAGTGTTCAGACAAACATTTTGACATTCCTGGCGAAACTTTTCACTTTCTCACGAAATTTTCTAAATCCCCAACAAAATTCTTACACTTTCACATCAAAATCTCTAAAACTCCTGTTGAGATTCTCAAAATCAAGGTTGACATGTTTAGAGTTCCCACGAACATTTTGGCGTTCCTTACGAAACTTTTGACGTTCTCAAGAAATTTTCCAAATCCCCAACAAAATTCTTACACTTTCACGTCAAAATCTCTGAAAGTCCGGTTGAGCTTCTCAAAATCAAGGTTGACATGTTTAGAGTTCCCTCAAACGTTTTGGCAATCCTGGCGAAACTTTTGACGGTTTCACGAAATTTTCCAAATCCCCAACAAAATTCTTACACTTTCACATCAAAATCTCTAAAACTCTGGTTGAGCTTCTCAAAATCAAGGTGGACATGTTTAGAGTTCCCTCAAACATTTTGGCAATCCTGGCGAAACTTTTGACGTTCTCACGCAATTTTCCAAATCCCCGACAAAATTCCTACACTTTCATGTCAAAATCTCTAAAACTCCGGTTGAGCTTCTCAAAATCAAGGTTGACATGTTTAGAGTTCCCTCGAACATTTTGGCAATCCTGGTGAAACTTTTGACGTTCTCAGGAAATTTTACAAATCCCCAACAAAATTCCTACACTTTCACGTCAAAATCTCTAAAAGTCCGGTTGAGCATCTCAAAATCAAGCTTGACATGTTTAGAGTTCCCTCAAACATTTTGGCAATTCGTGAGAAACTTCGACATTCTCAAGAAATTTTCCAAATCCCCGACAAAATTCCTACACTTTCATGTCAAAATCTCTAAAAGTCCGGTTGAGCTTCTCAAAATCAAGGTTGACATGTTTAGAGTTCCCTCGAACGTTTTGGCAATCCTGGCGAAACTTTTGACGTTCTCAGGAAATTTTCCAAATCCCCAACAAAATTCCTACACTTTGACGTCAAAATCTCTAAAAGTCCGGTTGAGCATCTCAAAATCAAGCTTGACATGTTTAGAGTTCCCTCGAACATTTTGGCAATCCAGGTGAAACTTTTGACGTTCTCACGAAATTTTCCAAATCCCCGACAAAATTCCTACACTTTCATGTCAAAATCTCTAAAAGTCCGGTTGAGCTTCTCAAAATCAAGGTTGACATGTTTAGAGTTCCCTCGAACATCTCGAACATGTTGGCAATCCTGGCGAAACTTTTGACGTTCTCACGCAATTTTCCAAATCCCCAACAAAATTCTTACATTTTGACGTCAAAAACTCTAAAAGTCCGGTCGAGCTTCTCAAAATCAAGGTGGACATGTTTAGAGTTCCCTCGAACATTTTGGCAATCCTGGCGAAACTTTTGACGTTCTCACGAAATTTTACAAATCCCAAACAAAATTCTTACACTTTCACATCAAAATCTCTAAAACTCTGGTTGAGCTTCTCAAAATCAAGGTTTACATGTTTAGTGTTCAGACAAACATTTTGACATTCCTGGCGAAACTTTTCACTTTCTCACGAAATTTTCTAAATCCCCAACAGAATTCTTACACTTTCACATCAAAATCTCTAAAACTCCTGTTGAGCTTCTCAAAATCAAGGTTGACATGTTTAGAGTTCCCTCAAACATTTTGGCAATCCTTGTGAAACTTTTGACTTTCTCAAAAAATTTTCCAAATCCCCAACAAAATTCTTACACTTTCACGTCAAAATCTCTGAAAGTGCGGTTGAGCTTCTCAAAATCAAGGTTGACATGTTTAGAGTTCCCTCAAACATTTTGGCATTCCTGGCGAAACTTTTGACGTTCTCAGGAAATTTTCCTAATCCCAAACAAAATTCTTACACTTTCACATCAAAATCTCTAAAACTCCGGTTGAGCTTCTCAAAATCAAGGTTGACATGTTTAGAGTTCCCTCAAACATCTCGAACATGTTGGCAATCCTGGCGAAACTTTTGACGTTCTCACGCAATTTTCCAAATCCCCAACAAAATTCTTACATTTTGACGTCAAAAACTCTAAAAGTCCGGTTGAGCTTCTCAAAATCAAGGTTGACATGTTTAGAGTTCCCTCAAACATTTTGGCATTCCTGGTGAAACTTTTGACGTTCTCACGAAATTTTCCAAATCCCAAACAAAATTCTTACACTTTCACATCAAAATCTCTAAAACTCTGGTTGAGCTTCTCAAAATCAAGGTTTACATGTTTAGTCTTCAGACAAACATTTTGACATTCCTGGCGAAACTTTTCACTTTCTCACGAAATTTTCTAAATCCCCAACAAAATTCTTACACTTTCACATCAAAATCTCTAAAACTCCTGTTGAGATTCTCAAAATCAAGGTTGACATGTTTAGAGTTCCCACGAACATTTTGGCGTTCCTTACGAAACTTTTGACGTTCTCAAGAAATTTTCCAAATCCCCAATAAAATTCTTACACTTTCACGTCAAAATCTCTGAAAGTCCGGTTGAGCTTCTCAAAATCAAGGTTGACATGTTTAGAGTTCCCTCAAACGTTTTGGCAATCCTGGCGAAACTTTTGACGGTTTCACGAAATTTTCCAAATCCCAAACAAAATTCTTACACTTTCACATCAAAATCTCTAAAACTCTGGTTGAGCTTCTCAAAATCAAGGTGGACATGTTTAGAGTTCCCTCAAACATTTTGGCAATCCAGGTGAAACTTTTGACGTTCTCACGAAATTTTCCAAATCCCCGACAAAATTCCTACACTTTCATGTCAAAATCTCTAAAAGTCCGGTTGAGCTTCTCAAAATCAAGGTTGACATGTTTAGAGTTCCCTCGAACATCTCGAACATGTTGGCAATCCTGGCGAAACTTTTGACGTTCTCACGCAATTTTCCAAATCCCCAACAAAATTCTTACATTTTGACGTCAAAAACTCTAAAAGTCCGGTTGAGCTTCTCAAAATCAAGGTGGACATGTTTAGAGTTCCCTCGAACATTTTGGCAATCCTGGCGAAACTTTTGACGTTCTCACGAAATTTTACAAATCCCAAACAAAATTCTTACACTTTCACATCAAAATCTCTAAAACTCTGGTTGAGCTTCTCAAAATCAAGGTTTACATGTTTAGTGTTCAGACAAACATTTTGACATTCCTGGCGAAACTTTTCACTTTCTCACGAAATTTTCTAAATCCCCAACAGAATTCTTACACTTTCACATCAAAATCTCTAAAACTCCTGTTGAGCTTCTCAAAATCAAGGTTGACATGTTTAGAGTTCCCTCAAACATTTTGGCAATCCTTGTGAAACTTTTGACTTTCTCAAGAAATTTTCCATATCCCCAACAAAATTCTTACACTTTCACGTCAAAATCTCTGAAAGTGCGGTTGAGCTTCTCAAAATCAAGGTTGACATGTTTAGAGTTCCCTCAAACGTTTTGGCAATCCTGGCGAAAATTTTGACCGTCTCATGAAATTTTCCTAATCCCCGACAAAATTCTTACACTTTCACATCAAAATCTCTAAAACTCCGGTTGAGCTTCTCAAAATCAAGGTTGACATGTTTAGAGTTCCCTCGGACATTTTGGCAATCCTGGCGAAACTTTTGACGGTTTCACGAAATTTTCCAAATCCCCAACAAAATTCTTACACTTTCACATCAAAATCTCTAAAACTCTGGTTGAGCTTCTCAAAATCAAGGTGGACATGTTTAGAGTTCCCTCAAACATTTTGGCAATCCAGGTGAAACTTTTGACGTTCTCACGAAATTTTCCAAATCCCCGACAAAATTCCTACACTTTCATGTCAAAATCTCTAAAAGTCCGGTTGAGCTTCTCAAAATCAAGGTTGACATGTTTAGAGTTCCCTCGAACATTTTGGCGTTCCTTGCGAAACTTTTGACGTTCTCACGAAATTCAACAAATCTCTGCCAAAATTTTTACAATTTCACATCAAAATCTCTAAAACTCCAGTTGAGCTTCTCAAAATCAAGGTTGACATATTTAGAGTACCCTCGAACATTTTGGCAATCCTGGCGAAACTTTTGACGTTCTCAGGAAATTTTCCAAATCCCCAACAAAATTCTTACACTTTCACATCAAAATCTCTAAAAGTCCGGTTGAGCTTCTCAAAATCAAGGTTGACATGTTTAGAGTTCCCTCAAACATTTTGGCATTCCTGGTGAAACTTTTGACGTTCTCAAGAAATTCTCCAAATCCCCGACAAATATCTTACACTTTGACGTCAAAATCTCTAAAACTCTGGTTGAGCTTCTCAAAATCAAGGTTGACATGTTTAGAGTTCCCTCGAACATTTTGGCAATCCTGGCGAAACTTTTGACGTTCTCAGGAAATTTTTTAAATCCCCGAAAAAATTCCTACACATTCACGTCAAAATCTCTAAAACTCTGGTTGAGCTTCTCAAAATCAAGGTTGACATGTTTAGAGTTCCCTCGAACATTTTGGCAATCCTGGCGAAACTTTTGACGTTCTCAGGAAATTTTCCATATCCCCGAAAAAATTCCTACACTTTCACGTCAAAATCTCTAAAAGTCCGGTTGAGCTTCTCAAAATCAAGGTTGACATGTTAGAGTTCCCTCAAACATTTTGGCAATCCAGGTGAAACTTTTGACGTTCTCAAGAAATTCTCCAAATCTCTGCCAAAATTTTTACACTTTCACATCTAAATCTCTAAAACTCCAGTTGAACTTCTCAAAATCAAGGTTGACATGTTTAGAGTTCCCTCGAACATTTTGGCAATCCTGGTGAAACTTTTGACTTTCTCACGAAATTTTCCAAATCCCCAACAAAATTCTTACACTTAGACGTCAAAATCTCTAAAAGTCCGTTTGAGCTTCTCAAAATCAAGGTGGACATGTTTAGAGTTCCCTCGAACATTTTGGCAATCCTGGCAAAACTTTTGACGTTCTCACGAAATTCTCCAAATCCCCGACAAATATCTTACACTTTGACGTCAAAATCTCTAAAACTCCGGTTGAGCTTCTCAAAATCAAGGTTTACATGTTTAGAGTTCCCTCGGACATTTTGGCAATCCTGGCGAAACTTTTGACGTTCTCAAGAAATTTTCCAAATCCCCAACAAAATTCTTACATTTTGACGTCAAAAACTCTAAAAGTCCGGTTGAGCTTCTCAAAATCAAGGTTGACATGTTTACAGTTCCCTCAAACATTTTGGCATTCCTGGTGAAACTTTTGACGTTCTCACGAAATTTTACAAATCCCAAACAAAATTCTTACACTTTCACATCAAAATCTCTAAAACTCTGGTTGAGCTTCTCAAAATCAAGGTTTACATGTTTAGTGTTCAGACAAACATTTTGACATTCCTGGCGAAACTTTTCACTTTCTCACGAAATTTTCTAAATCCCCAACAAAATTCTTACACTTTCACATCAAAATCTCTAAAACTCCTGTTGAGATTCTCAAAATCAAGGTTGACATGTTTAGAGTTCCCACGAACATTTTGGCGTTCCTTACGAAACTTTTGACGTTCTCAAGAAATTTTCCAAATCCCCAACAAAATTCTTACACTTTCACATCAAAATCTCTGAAAGTCCGGTTGAGCTTCTCAAAATCAAGGTGGACATGTTTAGAGTTCCCTCAAACATTTTGGCAATCCTGGTGAAACTTTTGACGTTCTCAAGAAATTCTCCAAATCCCCGACAAATATCTTACACTTTGACGTCAAAATCTCTAAAACTCTGGTTGAGCTTCTCAAAATCAAGGTTGACATGTTTAGAGTTCCCTCGAACATTTTGGCAATCCTGGCGAAACTTTTGACGTTCTCAGGAAATTTTCCAAATCCCCGAAAAAATTCCTACACATTCACGTCAAAATCTCTAAAACTCTGGTTGAGCTTCTCAAAATCAAGGGTGACATGTTTAGAGTTCCCTCGAACATTTTGGCAATCCTGGCGAAACTTTTGACGTTCTCAGGAAATTTTCCATATCCCCGAAAAAATTCCTACACTTTCACGTCAAAATCTCTAAAACTCCGGTTGAGCTTCTCAAAATCAAGGTGGACATGTTTAGAGTTCCCTCAAACATTTTGGCAATCCAGGTGAAACTTTTGACGTTCTCACGAAATTTTCCAAATCCCCGACAAAATTCCTACACTTTCATGTCAAAATCTCTAAAAGTCCGGTTGAGCTTCTCAAAATCAAGGTTGACATGTTTAGAGTTCCCTCGAACATTTTGGCAATCCAGGTGAAACTTTTGACGTTCTCACGAAATTTTCCAAATCCCCGACAAAATTCCTACACTTTCATGTCAAAATCTCTAAAAGTCCGGTTGAGCTTCTCAAAATCAAGGTTGACATGTTTAGAGTTCCCTCGAACATCTCGAACATGTTGGCAATCCTGGCGAAACTTTTGACGTTCTCACGCAATTTTCCAAATCCCCAACAAAATTCTTACATTTTGACGTCAAAAACTCTAAAAGTCCGGTTGAGCTTCTCAAAATCAAGGTGGACATGTTTAGAGTTCCCTCGAACATTTTGGCAATCCTGGCGAAACTTTTGACGTTCTCACGAAATTTTACAAATCCCAAACAAAATTCTTACACTTTCACATCAAAATCTCTAAAACTCTGGTTGAGCTTCTCAAAATCAAGGTTTACATGTTTAGTGTTCAGACAAACATTTTGACATTCCTGGCGAAACTTTTCACTTTCTCACGAAATTTTCTAAATCCCCAACAGAATTCTTACACTTTCACATCAAAATCTCTAAAACTCCTGTTGAGCTTCTCAAAATCAAGGTTGACATGTTTAGAGTTCCCTCAAACATTTTGGCAATCCTTGTGAAACTTTTGACTTTCTCAAAAAATTTTCCAAATCCCCAACAAAATTCTTACACTTTCACGTCAAAATCTCTGAAAGTGCGGTTGAGCTTCTCAAAATCAAGGTTGACATGTTTAGAGTTCCCTCAAACATTTTGGCATTCCTGGCGAAACTTTTGACGTTCTCAGGAAATTTTCCTAATCCCAAACAAAATTCTTACACTTTCACATCAAAATCTCTAAAACTCCGGTTGAGCTTCTCAAAATCAAGGTTGACATGTTTAGAGTTCCCTCAAACATCTCGAACATGTTGGCAATCCTGGCGAAACTTTTGACGTTCTCACGCAATTTTCCAAATCCCCAACAAAATTCTTACATTTTGACGTCAAAAACTCTAAAAGTCCGGTTGAGCTTCTCAAAATCAAGGTTGACATGTTTAGAGTTCCCTCAAACATTTTGGCATTCCTGGTGAAACTTTTGACGTTCTCACGAAATTTTCCAAATCCCAAACAAAATTCTTACACTTTCACATCAAAATCTCTAAAACTCTGGTTGAGCTTCTCAAAATCAAGGTTTACATGTTTAGTGTTCAGACAAACATTTTGACATTCCTGGCGAAACTTTTCACTTTCTCACGAAATTTTCTAAATCCCCAACAAAATTCTTACACTTTCACATCAAAATCTCTAAAACTCCTGTTGAGATTCTCAAAATCAAGGTTGACATGTTTAGAGTTCCCACGAACATTTTGGCGTTCCTTACGAAACTTTTGACGTTCTCAAGAAATTTTCCAAATCCCCAATAAAATTCTTACACTTTCACGTCAAAATCTCTGAAAGTCCGGTTGAGCTTCTCAAAATCAAGGTTGACATGTTTAGAGTTCCCTCAAACGTTTTGGCAATCCTGGCGAAACTTTTGACGGTTTCACGAAATTTTCCAAATCCCAAACAAAATTCTTACACTTTCACATCAAAATCTCTAAAACTCTGGTTGAGCTTCTCAAAATCAAGGTGGACATGTTTAGAGTTCCCTCAAACATTTTGGCAATCCAGGTGAAACTTTTGACGTTCTCACGAAATTTTCCAAATCCCCGACAAAATTCCTACACTTTCATGTCAAAATCTCTAAAAGTCCGGTTGAGCTTCTCAAAATCAAGGTTGACATGTTTAGAGTTCCCTCGAACATCTCGAACATGTTGGCAATCCTGGCGAAACTTTTGACGTTCTCACGCAATTTTCCAAATCCCCAACAAAATTCTTACATTTTGACGTCAAAAACTCTAAAAGTCCGGTTGAGCTTCTCAAAATCAAGGTGGACATGTTTAGAGTTCCCTCGAACATTTTGGCAATCCTGGCGAAACTTTTGACGTTCTCACGAAATTTTACAAATCCCAAACAAAATTCTTACACTTTCACATCAAAATCTCTAAAACTCTGGTTGAGCTTCTCAAAATCAAGGTTTACATGTTTAGTGTTCAGACAAACATTTTGACATTCCTGGCGAAACTTTTCACTTTCTCACGAAATTTTCTAAATCCCCAACAGAATTCTTACACTTTCACATCAAAATCTCTAAAACTCCTGTTGAGCTTCTCAAAATCAAGGTTGACATGTTTAGAGTTCCCTCAAACATTTTGGCAATCCTTGTGAAACTTTTGACTTTCTCAAGAAATTTTCCAAATCCCCAACAAAATTCTTACACTTTCACGTCAAAATCTCTGAAAGTGCGGTTGAGCTTCTCAAAATCAAGGTTGACATGTTTAGAGTTCCCTCAAACGTTTTGGCAATCCTGGCGAAAATTTTGACCGTCTCATGAAATTTTCCTAATCCCCGACAAAATTCTTACACTTTCACATCAAAATCTCTAAAACTCCGGTTGAGCTTCTCAAAATCAAGGTTGACATGTTTAGAGTTCCCTCGGACATTTTGGCAATCCTGGCGAAACTTTTGACGGTTTCACGAAATTTTCCAAATCCCCAACAAAATTCTTACACTTTCACATCAAAATCTCTAAAACTCTGGTTGAGCTTCTCAAAATCAAGGTGGACATGTTTAGAGTTCCCTCAAACATTTTGGCAATCCAGGTGAAACTTTTGACGTTCTCACGAAATTTTCCAAATCCCCGACAAAATTCCTACACTTTCATGTCAAAATCTCTAAAAGTCCGGTTGAGCTTCTCAAAATCAAGGTTGACATGTTTAGAGTTCCCTCGAACATTTTGGCGTTCCTTGCGAAACTTTTGACGTTCTCACGAAATTCAACAAATCTCTGCCAAAATTTTTACAATTTCACATCAAAATCTCTAAAACTCCAGTTGAGCTTCTCAAAATCAAGGTTGACATATTTAGAGTACCCTCGAACATTTTGGCAATCCTGGCGAAACTTTTGACGTTCTCAGGAAATTTTCCAAATCCCCAACAAAATTCTTACACTTTCACATCAAAATCTCTAAAAGTCCGGTTGAGCTTCTCAAAATCAAGGTTGACATGTTTAGAGTTCCCTCAAACATTTTGGCATTCCTGGTGAAACTTTTGACGTTCTCAAGAAATTCTCCAAATCCCCGACAAATATCTTACACTTTGACGTCAAAATCTCTAAAACTCTGGTTGAGCTTCTCAAAATCAAGGTTGACATGTTTAGAGTTCCCTCGAACATTTTGGCAATCCTGGCGAAACTTTTGACGTTCTCAGGAAATTTTTTAAATCCCCGAAAAAATTCCTACACATTCACGTCAAAATCTCTAAAACTCTGGTTGAGCTTCTCAAAATCAAGGTTGACATGTTTAGAGTTCCCTCGAACATTTTGGCAATCCTGGCGAAACTTTTGACGTTCTCAGGAAATTTTCCATATCCCCGAAAAAATTCCTACACTTTCACGTCAAAATCTCTAAAAGTCCGGTTGAGCTTCTCAAAATCAAGGTTGACATGTTAGAGTTCCCTCAAACATTT
Source organism: Streptopelia decaocto (assembly GCF_964273445.1). Taxonomy (NCBI): domain Eukaryota; kingdom Metazoa; phylum Chordata; class Aves; order Columbiformes; family Columbidae; genus Streptopelia; species Streptopelia decaocto. The sequence continues at coordinate 48,517,242 of NC_138661.1, read as the reverse complement.
TGGCAATCCAGGTGAAACTTTTGACGTTCTCAAGAAATTCTCCAAATCTCTGCCAAAATTTTTACACTTTCACATCTAAATCTCTAAAACTCCAGTTGAACTTCTCAAAATCAAGGTTGACATGTTTAGAGTTCCCTCGAACATTTTGGCAATCCTGGTGAAACTTTTGACTTTCTCACGAAATTTTCCAAATCCCCAACAAAATTCTTACACTTAGACGTCAAAATCTCTAAAAGTCCGTTTGAGCTTCTCAAAATCAAGGTGGACATGTTTAGAGTTCCCTCGAACATTTTGGCAATCCTGGCAAAACTTTTGACGTTCTCACGAAATTCTCCAAATCCCCGACAAATATCTTACACTTTGACGTCAAAATCTCTAAAACTCCGGTTGAGCTTCTCAAAATCAAGGTTTACATGTTTAGAGTTCCCTCGGACATTTTGGCAATCCTGGCGAAACTTTTGACGTTCTCAAGAAATTTTCCAAATCCCCAACAAAATTCTTACATTTTGACGTCAAAAACTCTAAAAGTCCGGTTGAGCTTCTCAAAATCAAGGTTGACATGTTTACAGTTCCCTCAAACATTTTGGCATTCCTGGTGAAACTTTTGACGTTCTCACGAAATTTTACAAATCCCAAACAAAATTCTTACACTTTCACATCAAAATCTCTAAAACTCTGGTTGAGCTTCTCAAAATCAAGGTTTACATGTTTAGTGTTCAGACAAACATTTTGACATTCCTGGCGAAACTTTTCACTTTCTCACGAAATTTTCTAAATCCCCAACAAAATTCTTACACTTTCACATCAAAATCTCTAAAACTCCTGTTGAGATTCTCAAAATCAAGGTTGACATGTTTAGAGTTCCCACGAACATTTTGGCGTTCCTTACGAAACTTTTGACGTTCTCAAGAAATTTTCCAAATCCCCAACAAAATTCTTACACTTTCACATCAAAATCTCTGAAAGTCCGGTTGAGCTTCTCAAAATCAAGGTGGACATGTTTAGAGTTCCCTCAAACATTTTGGCAATCCTGGTGAAACTTTTGACGTTCTCAAGAAATTCTCCAAATCCCCGACAAATATCTTACACTTTGACGTCAAAATCTCTAAAACTCTGGTTGAGCTTCTCAAAATCAAGGTTGACATGTTTAGAGTTCCCTCGAACATTTTGGCAATCCTGGCGAAACTTTTGACGTTCTCAGGAAATTTTCCAAATCCCCGAAAAAATTCCTACACATTCACGTCAAAATCTCTAAAACTCTGGTTGAGCTTCTCAAAATCAAGGGTGACATGTTTAGAGTTCCCTCGAACATTTTGGCAATCCTGGCGAAACTTTTGACGTTCTCAGGAAATTTTCCATATCCCCGAAAAAATTCCTACACTTTCACGTCAAAATCTCTAAAACTCCGGTTGAGCTTCTCAAAATCAAGGTGGACATGTTTAGAGTTCCCTCAAACATTTTGGCAATCCAGGTGAAACTTTTGACGTTCTCACGAAATTTTCCAAATCCCCGACAAAATTCCTACACTTTCATGTCAAAATCTCTAAAAGTCCGGTTGAGCTTCTCAAAATCAAGGTTGACATGTTTAGAGTTCCCTCGAACATCTCGAACATGTTGGCAATCCTGGCGAAACTTTTGACGTTCTCATGAAATTTTCCAAATCCCCAACAAAATTCTTACATTTTTGACGTCAAAAACTCTAAAAGTCCGGTTGAGCTTCTCAAAATCAAGGTTGACATGTTTAGAGTTCCCTCGAACATTTTGGCAATCCTGGCAAAACTTTTGACGTTCTCACGAAATTTTACAAATCCCAAACAAAATTCTTACACTTTCACATCAAAATCTCTAAAACTCTGGTTGAGCTTCTCAAAATCAAGGTTTACATGTTTAGTGTTCAGACAAACATTTTGACATTCCTGGCGAAACTTTTCAATTTCTCACGAAATTTTCTAAATCCCCAACAGAATTCTTACACTTTCACATCAAAATCTCTAAAACTCCTGTTGAGATTCTCAAAATCAAGGTTGACATGTTTAGAGTTCCCTCAAACATTTTGGCAATCCTTGTGAAAATTTTGACTTTCTCAAGAAATTTTCCAAATCCCCAACAAAATTCTTACACTTTCACGTCAAAATCTCTGAAAGTCCGGTTGAGCTTCTCAAAATCAAGGTTGACATGTTTAGAGTTCCCTCGAACATTTTGGCAATCCTGGCGAAACTTTTGACGTTCTCAGGAAATTTTCCAAATCCCCGAAATAATTCCTACACATTCACGTCAAAATCTCTAAAACTCTGGTTGAGCTTCTCAAAATCAAGGTTGACATGTTTAGAGTTCCCTCGAACATTTTGGCAATCCTGGCGAAACTTTTGACGTTCTCAGGAAATTTTCCATATCCCCGAAAAAATTCCTACACTTTCACGTCAAAATCTCTAAACCTCTGGTTGAGCTTCTCAAAATCAAGGTTGACATGTTTAGAGTTCCCTCAAACATTTTGGCATTCCTGGTGAAACTTTTGATGTTCTCACGAAATTTTCCAAATCCCAAACAAAATTCTTACACTTTCACATCAAAATCTCTAAAACTCAGGTTGATCTTCTCAAAATAAAGGTGGACAATCGTTAGAGTTCCCTCGAACATTTTGGCAATCCTGGCGAAACTTTTGACGTTCTCACGAAATTTTACAAATCCCAAACAAAATTCTTACACTTTCACATCAAAATCTCTAAAACTCTGGTTGAGCTTCTCAAAATCAAGGTTTACATGTTTAGTGTTCAGACAAACATTTTGACATTCCTGGCGAAACTTTTCACTTTCTCACGAAATTTTCTAAATCCCCAACAAAATTCTTACACTTTCACATCAAAATCTCTAAAATTCCTGTTGAGCTTCTCAAAATCAAGGTGGACATGTTTAGAGTTCCCTCAAACATTTTGGCAATCCAGGTGAAACTTTTGACGTTCTCACGAAATTTTCCAAATCCCCGACAAAATTCCTACACTTTCATGTCAAAATCTCTAAAAGTCCGGTTGAGCTTCTCAAAATCAAGGTTGACATGTTTAGAGTTCCCTCGAACATCTCGAACATGTTGGCAATCCTGGCGAAACTTTTGACGTTCTCACGCAATTTTCCAAATCCCCAACAAAATTCTTACATTTTGACGTCAAAAACTCTAAAAGTCCGGTTGAGCTTCTCAAAATCAAAGTTTACATGTTTAGTGTTCAGACAAACATTTTGACATTCCTGGCGAAACTTTTCACTTTCTCACGAAATTTTCTAAATCCCCAACAGAATTCTTACACTTTCACATCAAAATCTCTAAAACTCCTGTTGAGCTTCTCAAAATCAAGGTTGACATGTTTAGAGTTCCCTCAAACATTTTGGCGTTCCTTACGAAACTTTTGACGTTCTCAAGAAATTTTCCAAATCCCCAACAAAATTCTTACACTTTCACGTCAAAATCTCTGAAAGTCCGGTTGAGCTTCTCAAAATCAAGGTTGACATGTTTAGAGTTCCCTCAAACGTTTTGGCAATCCTGGCGAAACTCTTGACGGTTTCACGAAATTTTCCAAATCCCCAACAAAATTCTTACACTTTCACATCAAAATCTCTAAAACTCTGGTTGAGCTTCTCAAAATCAAGGTTGACATGTTTAGATTTCCCTCGAACATTTTGGCAATACGTGTGAAACTTTTGACATTCTCACAAAATTTTCCAAATCCCCAACAAAATTCTTACACTTTCACATCAAAATCTCTAAAAGTCCGGCTGAGCTTCTCAAAATCAAGCTTGACATGTTTAGAGTTCCCTCAAACATTTTGGCAATTCGTGAGAAACTTCGACGTTCTCAAGAAATTTTCCAAATCCCCGACAAAATTCCTACACTTTCATGTCAAAATCTCTAAAAGTCCGGTTGAGCTTCTCAAAATCAAGGTTGACATGTTTAGAGTTCCCTCGAACATTTTGGCGTTCCTTGCGAAACTTTTGACGTTCTCACGAAATTCTCCAAATCTCTGCCAAAATTTTTACACTTTCACATCAAAATCTCTAAAACTCCAGTTGAGCTTCTCAAAATCAAGGTTGACATGTTTAGAGTTCCCTCGAACATTTTGGCAATCCTGGCGAAACTTTTGACGTTCTCAGGAAATTTTCCAAATCCCCAACAAAATTCTTACACTTTCACATCAAAATCTCTAAAAGTCCGGTCGAGCTTCTCAAAATCAAGGTGGACATGTTTAGAGTTCCCTCAAACATTTTGGCAATCCTTGTGAAACTTTTGACGTTCTCAAGAAATTTTCCAAATCCCCAACAAAATTCTTACAATTTCACGTCAAAATCTCTGAAAGTCCGGTTGAGCTTCTCAAAATCAAGGTGGACATCTTTAGAGTTCCCTCGAACAGTTTGGCAATCCTGGCGAAACTTTTGACGTTCTCACGAAATTTCCCAAATCCCCAACAAAATTCTTACACTTTCACATCAAAATCTCTAAAACTCCGGTTGAGCTTCTCAAAATCAAGGTTGACATGTTTAGAGTTCCCGCGGACATTTTGCAATTCTGGCGAAACTTTTGACGCTTTCATGAAATTTTCCATATCCCTGAAAAAATTCTTACACTTTGACGTCAAAATCTCTAAAAGTCCGGTTGAGCTTCTCAAAATCAAGCTTGACATGTTTAGAGTTCCCTCGGACATTTTGGCAATCCTGGCGAAACTTTTGACGTTCTCAAGAAATTTTCCAAATCCCCAACAAAATTCTTACACTTTCACATCAAAATCTCTAAAAGTCCGGTTGAGCTTCTCAAAATCAAGGTTGACATGTTTAGAGTTCCCTCAAACATTTTGGCATTCCTGGCGAAACTTTTGACGGTCTCATGAAATTTTCCTAATCCCAAACAAAATTCTTACACTTTCACGTCAAAATCTCTAAAACTCCGGTTGAGCTTCTCAAAATCAAGGTTGACATGTTTAGAGTTCCCTCGAACATCTCGAACATGTTGGCAATCCTGGCGAAACTTTTGACGTTCTCACACAATTTTCCAAATCCCCAACAAAATTCTTACATTTTGACGTCAAAAACTCTAAAAGTCCGGTTGAGCTTCTCAAAATCAAGGTTGACATGTTTAGAGTTCCCTCAAACATTTTGGCATTCCTGGTGAAACTTTTGACGTTCTCACGCAATTTTCCAAATCCCAAACAAAATTCTTACACTTTCACATCAAAATCTCTAAAACTCAGGTTGATCTTCTCAAAATAAAGGTGGACAATCGTTAGAGTTCCCTCGAACATTTTGGCAATCCTGGCGAAACTTTTGACGTTCTCACGAAATTTTACAAATCCCAAACAAAATTCTTACACTTTCACATCAAAATCTCTAAAACTCTGGTTGAGCTTCTCAAAATCAAGGTTTACATGTTTAGTGTTCAGACAAACATTTTGACATTCCTGGCGAAACTTTTCACTTTCTCACGAAATTTTCTAAATCCCCAACAAAATTCTTACACTTTCACATCAAAATCTCTAAAACTCCTGTTGAGATTCTCAAAATCAAGGTTGACATGTTTAGAGTTCCCACGAACATTTTGGCGTTCCTTACGAAACTTTTGACGTTCTCAAGAAATTTTCCAAATCCCCAACAAAATTCTTACACTTTCACGTCAAAATCTCTGAAAGTCCGGTTGAGCTTCTCAAAATCAAGGTTGACATGTTTAGAGTTCCCTCAAACGTTTTGGCAATCCTGGCGAAACTTTTGACGGTTTCACGAAATTTTCCAAATCCCCAACAAAATTCTTACACTTTCACATCAAAATCTCTAAAACTCTGGTTGAGCTTCTCAAAATCAAGGTGGACATGTTTAGAGTTCCCTCAAACATTTTGGCAATCCTGGCGAAACTTTTGACGTTCTCACGCAATTTTCCAAATCCCCGACAAAATTCCTACACTTTCATGTCAAAATCTCTAAAAGTCCGGTTGAGCTTCTCAAAATCAAGGTTGACATGTTTAGAGTTCCCTCGAACATTTTGGCAATCCTGGCGAAACTTTTGACGTTCTCAGGAAATTTTACAAATCCCAAACAAAATTCTTACACTTTCACATCAAAATCTCTAAAACTCTGGTTGAGCGTCTCAAAATCAAGGTTTACATGTTTAGTGTTCAGACAAACATTTTGACATTCCTGGCGTAACTTTTCACTTTCTCACGAAATTTTCTAAATCCCCAACAGAATTCTTACACTTTCACATCAAAATCTCTAAAACTCCTCTTGAGCTTCTCAAAATCAAGGTTGACATGTTTAGAGTTCCCTCAAACATTTTGGCAATCCTTGTGAAACTTTTGACTTTCTCAAGAAATTTTCCAAATCCCCAACAAAATTCTTACACTTTCACGTCAAAATCTCTAAAAGTCCGGTTGAGCTTCTCAAAATCAAGGTGGACATGTTTAGAGTTCCCTCAAACATTTTGGCAATCCAGGTGAAACTTTTGACGTTCTCACGAAATTTTCCAAATCCCCGACAAAATTCCTACACTTTCATGTCAAAATCTCTAAAAGTCCGGTTGAGCTTCTCAAAATCAAGGTTGACATGTTTAGAGTTCCCTCGAACATTTTGGCGTTCCTTGCGAAACTTTTGACGTTCTCACGAAATTCTCCAAATCTCTGCCAAAATTTTTACACTTTCACATCAAAATCTCTAAAACTCCAGTTGAGCTTCTCAAAATCAAGGTTGACATGTTTAGAGTTCCCTCGAACATTTTGGCAATCCTGGCGAAACTTTTGACGTTCTCAGGAAATTTTCCAAATCCCCAACAAAATTCTTACACTTTCACATCAAAATCTCTAAAAGTCATGTCGAGCTTCTCAAAATCAAGGTTGACATGTTTAGAGTTCCCTCAAACATTTTGGCAATCCTTGTGAAACTTTTGACGTTCTCAAGAAATTTTCCAAATCCCCAACAAAATTCTTACAATTTCACGTCAAAATCTCTGAAAGTCCGGTTGAGCTTCTCAAAATCAAGGTGGACATCTTTAGAGTTCCCTCGAACAGTTTGGCAATCCTGGCGAAACTTTTGACGTTCTCACGAAATTTCCCAAATCCCCAACAAAATTCTTACACTTTCACATCAAAATCTCTAAAACTCCGGTTGAGCTTCTCAAAATCAAGGTTGACATGTTTAGAGTTCCCGCGGACATTTTGCAATTCTGGCGAAACTTTTGACGCTTTCATGAAATTTTCCATATCCCTGAAAAAATTCTTACACTTTGACGTCAAAATCTCTAAAAGTCCGGTTGAGCTTCTCAAAATCAAGCTTGACATGTTTAGAGTTCCCTCGGACATTTTGGCAATCCTGGCGAAACTTTTGACGTTCTCAAGAAATTTTCCAAATCCCCAACAAAATTCTTACACTTTCACATCAAAATCTCTAAAAGTCCGGTTGAGCTTCTCAAAATCAAGGTTGACATGTTTAGAGTTCCCTCAAACATTTTGGCATTCCTGGCGAAACTTTTGACGGTCTCATGAAATTTTCCTAATCCCAAACAAAATTCTTACACTTTCACGTCAAAATCTCTAAAACTCCGGTTGAGCTTCTCAAAATCAAGGTTGACATGTTTAGAGTTCCCTCGAACATCTCGAACATGTTGGCAATCCTGGCGAAACTTTTGACGTTCTCACACAATTTTCCAAATCCCCAACAAAATTCTTACATTTTGACGTCAAAAACTCTAAAAGTCCGGTTGAGCTTCTCAAAATCAAGGTTGACATGTTTAGAGTTCCCTCAAACATTTTGGCATTCCTGGTGAAACTTTTGACGTTCTCACGAAATTTTCCAAATCCCAAACAAAATTCTTACACTTTCACATCAAAATCTCTAAAACTCAGGTTGATCTTCTCAAAATAAAGGTGGACAATCGTTAGAGTTCCCTCGAACATTTTGGCAATCCTGGCGAAACTTTTGACGTTCTCACGAAATTTTCCAAATCCCAAACAAAATTCTTACACTTTCACATCAAAATCTCTAAAACTCTGGTTGAGCTTCTCAAAATCAAGGTTTACATGTTTAGTGTTCAGACAAACATTTTGACATTCCTGGCGAAACTTTTCACTTTCTCACGAAATTTTCTAAATCCCCAACAAAATTCTTACACTTTCACATCAAAATCTCTAAAACTCCTGTTGAGATTCTCAAAATCAAGGTTGACATGTTTAGAGTTCCCACGAACATTTTGGCGTTCCTTACGAAACTTTTGACGTTCTCAGGAAATTTTCCAAATCCCCAACAAAATTCTTACACTTTCACATCAAAATCTCTAAAAGTCCGGTCGAGCTTCTCAAAATCAAGGTTGACATGTTTAGAGTTCCCTCAAACATTTTGGCAATCCTTGTGAAACTTTTGACGTTCTCAAGAAATTTTCCAAATCCCCAACAAAATTCTTACAATTTCACGTCAAAATCTCTGAAAGTCCGGTTGAGCTTCTCAAAATCAAGGTGGACATCTTTAGAGTTCCCTCGAACAGTTTGGCAATCCTGGCGAAACTTTTGACGTTCTCACGAAATTTCCCAAATCCCCAACAAAATTCTTACACTTTCACATCAAAATCTCTAAAACTCCGGTTGAGCTTCTCAAAATCAAGGTTGACATGTTTAGAGTTCCCGCGGACATTTTGCAATTCTGGCGAAACTTTTGACGCTTTCATGAAATTTTCCATATCCCTGAAAAAATTCTTACACTTTGACGTCAAAATCTCTAAAAGTCCGGTTGAGCTTCTCAAAATCAAGCTTGACATGTTTAGAGTTCCCTCGGACATTTTGGCAATCCTGGCGAAACTTTTGACGTTCTCAAGAAATTTTCCAAATCCCCAACAAAATTCTTACACTTTCACATCAAAATCTCTAAAAGTCCGGTTGAGCTTCTCAAAATCAAGGTTGACATGTTTAGAGTTCCCTCAAACATTTTGGCATTCCTGGCGAAACTTTTGACGGTCTCATGAAATTTTCCTAATCCCAAACAAAATTCTTACACTTTCACGTCAAAATCTCTAAAACTCCGGTTGAGCTTCTCAAAATCAAGGTTGACATGTTTAGAGTTCCCTCGAACATCTCGAACATGTTGGCAATCCTGGCGAAACTTTTGACGTTCTCACACAATTTTCCAAATCCCCAACAAAATTCTTACATTTTGACGTCAAAAACTCTAAAAGTCCGGTTGAGCTTCTCAAAATCAAGGTTGACATGTTTAGAGTTCCCTCAAACATTTTGGCATTCCTGGTGAAACTTTTGACGTTCTCACGCAATTTTCCAAATCCCAAACAAAATTCTTACACTTTCACATCAAAATCTCTAAAACTCAGGTTGATCTTCTCAAAATAAAGGTGGACAATCCTTAGAGTTCCCTCGAACATTTTGGCAATCCTGGCGAAACTTTTGACGTTCTCACGAAATTTTACAAATCCCAAACAAAATTCTTACACTTTCACATCAAAATCTCTAAAACTCTGGTTGAGCTTCTCAAAATCAAGGTTTACATGTTTAGTGTTCAGACAAACATTTTGACATTCCTGGCGAAACTTTTCACTTTCTCACGAAATTTTCTAAATCCCCAACAAAATTCTTACACTTTCACATCAAAATCTCTAAAACTCCTGTTGAGATTCTCAAAATCAAGGTTGACATGTTTAGAGTTCCCACGAACATTTTGGCGTTCCTTACGAAACTTTTGACGTTCTCAAGAAATTTTCCAAATCCCCAACAAAATTCTTACACTTTCACGTCAAAATCTCTGAAAGTCCGGTTGAGCTTCTCAAAATCAAGGTTGACATGTTTAGAGTTCCCTCAAACGTTTTGGCAATCCTGGCGAAACTTTTGACGGTTTCACGAAATTTTCCAAATCCCCAACAAAATTCTTACACTTTCACATCAAAATCTCTAAAACTCTGGTTGAGCTTCTCAAAATCAAGGTGGACATGTTTAGAGTTCCCTCAAACATTTTGGCAATCCAGGTGAAACTTTTGACGTTCTCACGCAATTTTCCAAATCCCCGACAAAATTCCTACACTTTCATGTCAAAATCTCTAAAAGTCCGGTTGAGCTTCTCAAAATCAAGGTTGACATGTTTAGAGTTCCCTCGAACATTTTGGCAATCCTGGCGAAACTTTTGACGTTCTCAGGAAATTTTACAAATCCCAAACAAAATTCTTACACTTTCACATCAAAATCTCTAAAACTCTGGTTGAGCGTCTCAAAATCAAGGTTTACATGTTTAGTGTTCAGACAAACATTTTGACATTCCTGGCGTAACTTTTCACTTTCTCACGAAATTTTCTAAATCCCCAACAGAATTCTTACACTTTCACATCAAAATCTCTAAAACTCCTGTTGAGCTTCTCAAAATCAAGGTTGACATGTTTAGAGTTCCCTCAAACATTTTGGCAATCCTTGTGAAACTTTTGACTTTCTCAAGAAATTTTCCAAATCCCCAACAAAATTCTTACACTTTCACGTCAAAATCTCTGAAAGTCCGGTTGAGCTTCTCAAAATCAAGGTGGACATGTTTAGAGTTCCCTCAAACATTTTGGCAATCCAGGTGAAACTTTTGACGTTCTCACGAAATTTTCCAAATCCCCGACAAAATTCCTACACTTTCATGTCAAAATCTCTAAAAGTCCGGTTGAGCTTCTCAAAATCAAGGTTGACATGTTTAGAGTTCCCTCGAACATTTTGGCGTTCCTTGCGAAACTTTTGACGTTCTCACGAAATTCTCCAAATCTCTGCCAAAATTTTTACACTTTCACATCAAAATCTCTAAAACTCCAGTTGAGCTTCTCAAAATCAAGGTTGACATGTTTAGAGTTCCCTCGAACATTTTGGCAATCCTGGCGAAACTTTTGACGTTCTCAGGAAATTTTCCAAATCCCCAACAAAATTCTTACACTTTCACATCAAAATCTCTAAAAGTCCGGTTGAGCTTCTCAAAATCAAGGTTGACATGTTTAGAGTTCCCTCAAACATTTTGGCAATCCTTGTGAAACTTTTGACGTTCTCAAGAAATTTTCCAAATCCCCAACAAAATTCTTACAATTTCACGTCAAAATCTCTGAAAGTCCGGTTGAGCTTCTCAAAATCAAGGTGGACATCTTTAGAGTTCCCTCGAACAGTTTGGCATTCCTGGCGAAACTTTTGACTTTCTCACGAAATTTCCCAAATCCCCAACAAAATTCTTACACTTTCACATCAAAATCTCTAAAACTCCGGTTGAGCTTCTCAAAATCAAGGTTGACATGTTTAGAGTTCCCGCGGACATTTTGGCAATTCTGGCGAAACTTTTGACGCTTTCATGAAATTTTCCATATCCCTGAAAAAATTCTTACACTTTGACGTCAAAATCTCTAAAAGTCCGGTTGAGCTTCTCAAAATCAAGGTTGACATGTTTAGAGTTCCCTCGGACATTTTGGCAATCCTGGCGAAACTTTTGACGTTCTCAAGAAATTTTCCAAATCCCCAACAAAATTCTTACACTTTCACATCAAAATCTCTAAAAGTCCGGTTGAGCTTCTCAAAATCAAGGTTGACATGTTTAGAGTTCCCTCAAACATTTTGGCATTCCTGGCGAAACTTTTGACGGTCTCATGAAATTTTCCTAATCCCAAACAAAATTCTTACACTTTCACGTCAAAATCTCTAAAACTCCGGTTGAGCTTCTCAAAATCAAGGTTGACATGTTTAGAGTTCCCTCGAACATCTCGAACATGTTGGCAATCCTGGCGAAACTTTTGACGTTCTCACACAATTTTCCAAATCCCCAACAAAATTCTTACATTTTGACGTCAAAAACTCTAAAAGTCCGGTTGAGCTTCTCAAAATCAAGGTTGACATGTTTAGAGTTCCCTCAAACATTTTGGCATTCCTGGTGAAACTTTTGACGTTCTCACGCAATTTTCCAAATCCCAAACAAAATTCTTACACTTTCACATCAAAATCTCTAAAACTCAGGTTGATCTTCTCAAAATAAAGGTGGACAATCGTTAGAGTTCCCTCGAACATTTTGGCAATCCTGGCGAAACTTTTGACGTTCTCACGAAATTTTACAAATCCCAAACAAAATTCTTACACTTTCACATCAAAATCTCTAAAACTCTGGTTGAGCTTCTCAAAATCAAGGTTTACATGTTTAGTGTTCAGACAAACATTTTGACATTCCTGGCGAAACTTTTCACTTTCTCACGAAATTTTCTAAATCCCCAACAAAATTCTTACACTTTCACATCAAAATCTCTAAAACTCCTGTTGAGATTCTCAAAATCAAGGTTGACATGTTTAGAGTTCCCACGAACATTTTGGCGTTCCTTACGAAACTTTTGACGTTCTCAAGAAATTTTCCAAATCCCCAACAAAATTCTTACACTTTCACGTCAAAATCTCTGAAAGTCCGGTTGAGCTTCTCAAAATCAAGGTTGACATGTTTAGAGTTCCCTCAAACGTTTTGGCAATCCTGGCGAAACTTTTGACGGTTTCACGAAATTTTCCAAATCCCCAACAAAATTCTTACACTTTCACATCAAAATCTCTAAAACTCTGGTTGAGCTTCTCAAAATCAAGGTGGACATGTTTAGAGTTCCCTCAAACATTTTGGCAATCCTGGCGAAACTTTTGACGTTCTCACGCAATTTTCCAAATCCCCGACAAAATTCCTACACTTTCATGTCAAAATCTCTAAAAGTCCGGTTGAGCTTCTCAAAATCAAGGTTGACATGTTTAGAGTTCCCTCGAACATTTTGGCAATCCTGGCGAAACTTTTGACGTTCTCAGGAAATTTTACAAATCCCAAACAAAATTCTTACACTTTCACATCAAAATCTCTAAAACTCTGGTTGAGCGTCTCAAAATCAAGGTTTACATGTTTAGTGTTCAGACAAACATTTTGACATTCCTGGCGTAACTTTTCACTTTCTCACGAAATTTTCTAAATCCCCAACAGAATTCTTACACTTTCACATCAAAATCTCTAAAACTCCTCTTGAGCTTCTCAAAATCAAGGTTGACATGTTTAGAGTTCCCTCAAACATTTTGGCAATCCTTGTGAAACTTTTGACTTTCTCAAGAAATTTTCCAAATCCCCAACAAAATTCTTACACTTTCACGTCAAAATCTCTAAAAGTCCGGTTGAGCTTCTCAAAATCAAGGTGGACATGTTTAGAGTTCCCTCAAACATTTTGGCAATCCAGGTGAAACTTTTGACGTTCTCACGAAATTTTCCAAATCCCCGACAAAATTCCTACACTTTCATGTCAAAATCTCTAAAAGTCCGGTTGAGCTTCTCAAAATCAAGGTTGACATGTTTAGAGTTCCCTCGAACATTTTGGCGTTCCTTGCGAAACTTTTGACGTTCTCACGAAATTCTCCAAATCTCTGCCAAAATTTTTACACTTTCACATCAAAATCTCTAAAACTCCAGTTGAGCTTCTCAAAATCAAGGTTGACATGTTTAGAGTTCCCTCGAACATTTTGGCAATCCTGGCGAAACTTTTGACGTTCTCAGGAAATTTTCCAAATCCCCAACAAAATTCTTACACTTTCACATCAAAATCTCTAAAAGTCATGTCGAGCTTCTCAAAATCAAGGTTGACATGTTTAGAGTTCCCTCAAACATTTTGGCAATCCTTGTGAAACTTTTGACGTTCTCAAGAAATTTTCCAAATCCCCAACAAAATTCTTACAATTTCACGTCAAAATCTCTGAAAGTCCGGTTGAGCTTCTCAAAATCAAGGTGGACATCTTTAGAGTTCCCTCGAACAGTTTGGCAATCCTGGCGAAACTTTTGACGTTCTCACGAAATTTCCCAAATCCCCAACAAAATTCTTACACTTTCACATCAAAATCTCTAAAACTCCGGTTGAGCTTCTCAAAATCAAGGTTGACATGTTTAGAGTTCCCGCGGACATTTTGCAATTCTGGCGAAACTTTTGACGCTTTCATGAAATTTTCCATATCCCTGAAAAAATTCTTACACTTTGACGTCAAAATCTCTAAAAGTCCGGTTGAGCTTCTCAAAATCAAGCTTGACATGTTTAGAGTTCCCTCGGACATTTTGGCAATCCTGGCGAAACTTTTGACGTTCTCAAGAAATTTTCCAAATCCCCAACAAAATTCTTACACTTTCACATCAAAATCTCTAAAAGTCCGGTTGAGCTTCTCAAAATCAAGGTTGACATGTTTAGAGTTCCCTCAAACATTTTGGCATTCCTGGCGAAACTTTTGACGGTCTCATGAAATTTTCCTAATCCCAAACAAAATTCTTACACTTTCACGTCAAAATCTCTAAAACTCCGGTTGAGCTTCTCAAAATCAAGGTTGACATGTTTAGAGTTCCCTCGAACATCTCGAACATGTTGGCAATCCTGGCGAAACTTTTGACGTTCTCACACAATTTTCCAAATCCCCAACAAAATTCTTACATTTTGACGTCAAAAACTCTAAAAGTCCGGTTGAGCTTCTCAAAATCAAGGTTGACATGTTTAGAGTTCCCTCAAACATTTTGGCATTCCTGGTGAAACTTTTGACGTTCTCACGAAATTTTCCAAATCCCAAACAAAATTCTTACACTTTCACATCAAAATCTCTAAAACTCAGGTTGATCTTCTCAAAATAAAGGTGGACAATCGTTAGAGTTCCCTCGAACATTTTGGCAATCCTGGCGAAACTTTTGACGTTCTCACGAAATTTTCCAAATCCCAAACAAAATTCTTACACTTTCACATCAAAATCTCTAAAACTCTGGTTGAGCTTCTCAAAATCAAGGTTTACATGTTTAGTGTTCAGACAAACATTTTGACATTCCTGGCGAAACTTTTCACTTTCTCACGAAATTTTCTAAATCCCCAACAAAATTCTTACACTTTCACATCAAAATCTCTAAAACTCCTGTTGAGATTCTCAAAATCAAGGTTGACATGTTTAGAGTTCCCACGAACATTTTGGCGTTCCTTACGAAACTTTTGACGTTCTCAGGAAATTTTCCAAATCCCCAACAAAATTCTTACACTTTCACATCAAAATCTCTAAAAGTCCGGTCGAGCTTCTCAAAATCAAGGTTGACATGTTTAGAGTTCCCTCAAACATTTTGGCAATCCTTGTGAAACTTTTGACGTTCTCAAGAAATTTTCCAAATCCCCAACAAAATTCTTACAATTTCACGTCAAAATCTCTGAAAGTCCGGTTGAGCTTCTCAAAATCAAGGTGGACATCTTTAGAGTTCCCTCGAACAGTTTGGCAATCCTGGCGAAACTTTTGACGTTCTCACGAAATTTCCCAAATCCCCAACAAAATTCTTACACTTTCACATCAAAATCTCTAAAACTCCGGTTGAGCTTCTCAAAATCAAGGTTGACATGTTTAGAGTTCCCGTGGACATTTTGCAATTCTGGCGAAACTTTTGACGCTTTCATGAAATTTTCCATATCCCTGAAAAAATTCTTACACTTTGACGTCAAAATCTCTAAAAGTCCGGTTGAGCTTCTCAAAATCAAGCTTGACATGTTTAGAGTTCCCTCGGACATTTTGGCAATCCTGGCGAAACTTTTGACGTTCTCAAGAAATTTTCCAAATCCCCAACAAAATTCTTACACTTTCACATCAAAATCTCTAAAAGTCCGGTTGAGCTTCTCAAAATCAAGGTTGACATGTTTAGAGTTCCCTCAAACATTTTGGCATTCCTGGCGAAACTTTTGACGGTCTCATGAAATTTTCCTAATCCCAAACAAAATTCTTACACTTTCACGTCAAAATCTCTAAAACTCCGGTTGAGCTTCTCAAAATCAAGGTTGACATGTTTAGAGTTCCCTCGAACATCTCGAACATGTTGGCAATCCTGGCGAAACTTTTGACGTTCTCACACAATTTTCCAAATCCCCAACAAAATTCTTACATTTTGACGTCAAAAACTCTAAAAGTCCGGTTGAGCTTCTCAAAATCAAGGTTGACATGTTTAGAGTTCCCTCAAACATTTTGGCATTCCTGGTGAAACTTTTGACGTTCTCACGCAATTTTCCAAATCCCAAACAAAATTCTTACACTTTCACATCAAAATCTCTAAAACTCAGGTTGATCTTCTCAAAATAAAGGTGGACAATCCTTAGAGTTCCCTCGAACATTTTGGCAATCCTGGCGAAACTTTTGACGTTCTCACGAAATTTTACAAATCCCAAACAAAATTCTTACACTTTCACATCAAAATCTCTAAAACTCTGGTTGAGCTTCTCAAAATCAAGGTTTACATGTTTAGTGTTCAGACAAACATTTTGACATTCCTGGCGAAACTTTTCACTTTCTCACGAAATTTTCTAAATCCCCAACAAAATTCTTACACTTTCACATCAAAATCTCTAAAACTCCTGTTGAGATTCTCAAAATCAAGGTTGACATGTTTAGAGTTCCCACGAACATTTTGGCGTTCCTTACGAAACTTTTGACGTTCTCAAGAAATTTATCAAATCCCCAACAAAATTCTTACACTTTCACGTCAAAATCTCTGAAAGTCCGGTTGAGCTTCTCAAAATCAAGGTTGACATGTTTAGAGTTCCCTCAAACGTTTTGGCAATCCTGGCGAAACTTTTGACGGTTTCACGAAATTTTCCAAATCCCCAACAAAATTCTTACACTTTCACATCAAAATCTCTAAAACTCTGGTTGAGCTTCTCAAAATCAAGGTGGACATGTTTAGAGTTCCCTCAAACATTTTGGCAATCCAGGTGAAACTTTTGACGTTCTCACGCAATTTTCCAAATCCCCGACAAAATTCCTACACTTTCATGTCAAAATCTCTAAAAGTCCGGTTGAGCTTCTCAAAATCAAGGTTGACATGTTTAGAGTTCCCTCGAACATTTTGGCAATCCTGGCGAAACTTTTGACGTTCTCAGGAAATTTTACAAATCCCAAACAAAATTCTTACACTTTCACATCAAAATCTCTAAAACTCTGGTTGAGCGTCTCAAAATCAAGGTTTACATGTTTAGTGTTCAGACAAACATTTTGACATTCCTGGCGTAACTTTTCACTTTCTCACGAAATTTTCTAAATCCCCAACAGAATTCTTACACTTTCACATCAAAATCTCTAAAACTCCTGTTGAGCTTCTCAAAATCAAGGTTGACATGTTTAGAGTTCCCTCAAACATTTTGGCAATCCTTGTGAAACTTTTGACTTTCTCAAGAAATTTTCCAAATCCCCAACAAAATTCTTACACTTTCACGTCAAAATCTCTGAAAGTCCGGTTGAGCTTCTCAAAATCAAGGTGGACATGTTTAGAGTTCCCTCAAACATTTTGGCAATCCAGGTGAAACTTTTGACGTTCTCACGAAATTTTCCAAATCCCCGACAAAATTCCTACACTTTCATGTCAAAATCTCTAAAAGTCCGGTTGAGCTTCTCAAAATCAAGGTTGACATGTTTAGAGTTCCCTCGAACATTTTGGCGTTCCTTGCGAAACTTTTGACGTTCTCACGAAATTCTCCAAATCTCTGCCAAAATTTTTACACTTTCACATCAAAATCTCTAAAACTCCAGTTGAGCTTCTCAAAATCAAGGTTGACATGTTTAGAGTTCCCTCGAACATTTTGGCAATCCTGGCGAAACTTTTGACGTTCTCAGGAAATTTTCCAAATCCCCAACAAAATTCTTACACTTTCACATCAAAATCTCTAAAAGTCCGGTTGAGCTTCTCAAAATCAAGGTTGACATGTTTAGAGTTCCCTCAAACATTTTGGCAATCCTTGTGAAACTTTTGACGTTCTCAAGAAATTTTCCAAATCCCCAACAAAATTCTTACAATTTCACGTCAAAATCTCTGAAAGTCCGGTTGAGCTTCTCAAAATCAAGGTGGACATCTTTAGAGTTCCCTCGAACAGTTTGGCATTCCTGGCGAAACTTTTGACTTTCTCACGAAATTTCCCAAATCCCCAACAAAATTCTTACACTTTCACATCAAAATCTCTAAAACTCCGGTTGAGCTTCTCAAAATCAAGGTTGACATGTTTAGAGTTCCCGCGGACATTTTGGCAATTCTGGCGAAACTTTTGACGCTTTCATGAAATTTTCCATATCCCTGAAAAAATTCTTACACTTTGACGTCAAAATCTCTAAAAGTCCGGTTGAGCTTCTCAAAATCAAGGTTGACATGTTTAGAGTTCCCTCGGACATTTTGGCAATCCTGGCGAAACTTTTGACGTTCTCAAGAAATTTTCCAAATCCCCAACAAAATTCTTACACTTTCACATCAAAATCTCTAAAAGTCCGGTTGAGCTTCTCAAAATCAAGGTTGACATGTTTAGAGTTCCCTCAAACATTTTGGCATTCCTGGCGAAACTTTTGACGGTCTCATGAAATTTTCCTAATCCCAAACAAAATTCTTACACTTTCACGTCAAAATCTCTAAAAGTCCGGTTGAGCTTCTCAAAATCAAGGTTGACATGTTTAGAGTTCCCTCGAACATCTCGAACATGTTGGCAATCCTGGCGAAACTTTTGACGTTCTCACGCAATTTTCCAAATCCCCAACAAAATTCTTACATTTTGACGTCAAAAACTCTAAAAGTCCGGTTGAGCTTCTCAAAATCAAGGTTGACATGTTTAGAGTTCCCTCGAACATTTTGGCAATCCTGGCGAAACTTTTGACGTTCTCACGAAATTTTACAAATCCCAAACAAAATTCTTACACTTTCACATCAAAATCTCTAAAACTCTGGTTGAGCTTCTCAAAATCAAGGTTTACATGTTTAGTGTTCAGACAAACATTTTGACATTCCTGGCGAAACTTTTCACTTTCTCACGAAATTTTCTAAATCCCCAACAAAATTCTTACACTTTCACATCAAAATCTCTAAAACTCCTGTTGAGATTCTCAAAATCAAGGTTGACATGTTTAGAGTTCCCACTAACATTTTGGCGTTCCTTACGAAACTTTTGACGTTCTCAAGAAATTTTCCAAATCCCCAACAAAATTCTTACACTTTCACGTCAAAATCTCTGAAAGTCCGGTTGAGCTTCTCAAAATCAAGGTTGACATGTTTAGAGTTCCCTCAAACGTTTTGGCATCCTGGCGAAACTTTTGACGGTTTCACGAAATTTTCCAAATCCCAAACAAAATTCTTACACTTTCACATCAAAATCTCTAAAACTCCGGTTGAGCTTCTCAAAATCAAGGTTGACATGTTTAGATTTCCCGCGGACATTTTGGTATTCTGGCGAAACTTTTGACGCTTTCATGAAATTTTCAATATCCCTGAAAAAATTCTTACACTTTGACGTCAAAATCTCTAAAAGTCCGGTTGAGCTTCTCAAAATCAAGGTGGACATGTTTAGAGTTCCCTCGAACATTTTGATAATCCTGTTAAAACTTTTGACTTTCTCACAAAATTTTCCATATCCCCGACAAAATTCTTACACTTTGACGTCAAAATCTCTAAAACTCCGGTTGAGCTTCTCAAAATCAAGGTTGACATGTTTAGAGTTCCCTCAAACATTTTGGCAATCCTGGTGAAACTTTTGACGTTCTCAAGAAATTCTCCAAATCCCAAAAAAATTCTTACACTTTGACGTCAAAATCTCTAAAAGTCCGGTTGAGCTTCTCAAAATCAAGCTTGACATGTTTAGAGTTCCCTCAAACATTTTGGCAATTCGTGTGAAGCTTTTGACGTTCTCACGAAATTTTCCAAATCCCCAACAAAATTCTTACACTTTCACGTCAAAATCTCTAAAACTCCGGTTGAGCTTCTCAAAATCAAGGTGGACATGTTTAGAGTTCCCTCGAACATTTTGGCAATCCTGGCGAAACTGTTGACGTTCTCAGGAAATTTTCCAGTTCCCCGAAAAAATTCCTGCACTTTCACGTCAAAATCTCAAAAACTCCGGTTGAGCTTCTCAAAATCAGGGTTGACATGTTTAGAGTTCCCTCGGACATTTTGGCAATTCTGGCGAAACTTTTGACGCTTTCATGAAATTTTCCATATCCCTGAAAAAATTCTTACACTTTGACGTCAAAATCTCTAAAAGTCCGGTTGAGCTTCTCAAAATCAAGCTTGACATGTTTAGAGTTCCCTCGGACATTTTGGCAATCCTGGCGAAACTTTTGACGTTCTCAAGAAATTTTCCAAATCCCCAACAAAATTCTTACACTTTCACATCAAAATCTCTAAAAGTCCGGTTGAGCTTCTCAAAATCAAGGTTGACATGTTTAGAGTTCCCTCAAACATTTTGGCATTCCTGGCGAAACTTTTGACGGTCTCATGAAATTTTCCTAATCCCAAACAAAATTCTTACACTTTCACGTCAAAATCTCTAAAAGTCCGGTTGAGCTTCTCAAAATCAAGGTTGACATGTTTAGAGTTCCCTCGAACATCTCGAACATGTTGGCAATCCTGGCGAAACTTTTGACGTTCTCACACAATTTTCCAAATCCCCAACAAAATTCTTACATTTTGACGTCAAAAACTCTAAAAGTCCGGTTGAGCTTCTCAAAATCAAGGTTGACATGTTTAGAGTTCCCTCAAACATTTTGGCATTCCTGGTGAAACTTTTGACGTTCTCACGCAATTTTCCAAATCCCAAACAAAATTCTTACACTTTCACATCAAAATCTCTAAAACTCAGGTTGATCTTCTCAAAATAAAGGTGGACAATCCTTAGAGTTCCCTCGAACATTTTGGCAATCCTGGCGAAACTTTTGACGTTCTCACGAAATTTTACAAATCCCAAACAAAATTCTTACACTTTCACATCAAAATCTCTAAAACTCTGGTTGAGCTTCTCAAAATCAAGGTTTACATGTTTAGTGTTCAGACAAACATTTTGACATTCCTGGCGAAACTTTTCACTTTCTCACGAAATTTTCTAAATCCCCAACAAAATTCTTACACTTTCACATCAAAATCTCTAAAACTCCTGTTGAGATTCTCAAAATCAAGGTTGACATGTTTAGAGTTCCCACGAACATTTTGGCGTTCCTTACGAAACTTTTGACGTTCTCAAGAAATTTTCCAAATCCCCAACAAAATTCTTACACTTTCACGTCAAAATCTCTGAAAGTCCGGTTGAGCTTCTCAAAATCAAGGTTGACATGTTTAGAGTTCCCTCAAACGTTTTGGCAATCCTGGCGAAACTTTTGACGGTTTCACGAAATTTTCCAAATCCCCAACAAAATTCTTACACTTTCACATCAAAATCTCTAAAACTCTGGTTGAGCTTCTCAAAATCAAGGTGGACATGTTTAGAGTTCCCTCAAACATTTTGGCAATCCAGGTGAAACTTTTGACGTTCTCACGCAATTTTCCAAATCCCCGACAAAATTCCTACACTTTCATGTCAAAATCTCTAAAAGTCCGGTTGAGCTTCTCAAAATCAAGGTTGACATGTTTAGAGTTCCCTCGAACATTTTGGCAATCCTGGCGAAACTTTTGACGTTCTCAGGAAATTTTACAAATCCCAAACAAAATTCTTACACTTTCACATCAAAATCTCTAAAACTCTGGTTGAGCGTCTCAAAATCAAGGTTTACATGTTTAGTGTTCAGACAAACATTTTGACATTCCTGGCGTAACTTTTCACTTTCTCACGAAATTTTCTAAATCCCCAACAGAATTCTTACACTTTCACATCAAAATCTCTAAAACTCCTGTTGAGCTTCTCAAAATCAAGGTTGACATGTTTAGAGTTCCCTCAAACATTTTGGCAATCCTTGTGAAACTTTTGACTTTCTCAAGAAATTTTCCAAATCCCCAACAAAATTCTTACACTTTCACGTCAAAATCTCTGAAAGTCCGGTTGAGCTTCTCAAAATCAAGGTGGACATGTTTAGAGTTCCCTCAAACATTTTGGCAATCCAGGTGAAACTTTTGACGTTCTCACGAAATTTTCCAAATCCCCGACAAAATTCCTACACTTTCATGTCAAAATCTCTAAAAGTCCGGTTGAGCTTCTCAAAATCAAGGTTGACATGTTTAGAGTTCCCTCGAACATTTTGGCGTTCCTTGCGAAACTTTTGACGTTCTCACGAAATTCTCCAAATCTCTGCCAAAATTTTTACACTTTCACATCAAAATCTCTAAAACTCCAGTTGAGCTTCTCAAAATCAAGGTTGACATGTTTAGAGTTCCCTCGAACATTTTGGCAATCCTGGCGAAACTTTTGACGTTCTCAGGAAATTTTCCAAATCCCCAACAAAATTCTTACACTTTCACATCAAAATCTCTAAAAGTCCGGTTGAGCTTCTCAAAATCAAGGTTGACATGTTTAGAGTTCCCTCAAACATTTTGGCAATCCTTGTGAAACTTTTGACGTTCTCAAGAAATTTTCCAAATCCCCAACAAAATTCTTACAATTTCACGTCAAAATCTCTGAAAGTCCGGTTGAGCTTCTCAAAATCAAGGTGGACATCTTTAGAGTTCCCTCGAACAGTTTGGCATTCCTGGCGAAACTTTTGACTTTCTCACGAAATTTCCCAAATCCCCAACAAAATTCTTACACTTTCACATCAAAATCTCTAAAACTCCGGTTGAGCTTCTCAAAATCAAGGTTGACATGTTTAGAGTTCCCTCGAACATCTCGAACATGTTGGCAATCCTGGCGAAACTTTTGACGTTCTCACGCAATTTTCCAAATCCCCAACAAAATTCTTACATTTTGACGTCAAAAACTCTAAAAGTCCGGTTGAGCTTCTCAAAATCAAGGTTGACATGTTTAGAGTTCCCTCGAACATTTTGGCAATCCTGGCGAAACTTTTGACGTTCTCACGAAATTTTACAAATCCCAAACAAAATTCTTACACTTTCACATCAAAATCTCTAAAACTCTGGTTGAGCTTCTCAAAATCAAGGTTTACATGTTTAGTGTTCAGACAAACATTTTGACATTCCTGGCGAAACTTTTCACTTTCTCACGAAATTTTCTAAATCCCCAACAAAATTCTTACACTTTCACATCAAAATCTCTAAAACTCCTGTTGAGATTCTCAAAATCAAGGTTGACATGTTTAGAGTTCCCACGAACATTTTGGCGTTCCTTACGAAACTTTTGACGTTCTCAAGAAATTTTCCAAATCCCCAACAAAATTCTTACACTTTCACGTCAAAATCTCTGAAAGTCCGGTTGAGCTTCTCAAAATCAAGGTTGACATGTTTAGAGTTCCCTCAAACGTTTTGGCATCCTGGCGAAACTTTTGACGGTTTCACGAAATTTTCCAAATCCCAAACAAAATTCTTACACTTTCACATCAAAATCTCTAAAACTCCGGTTGAGCTTCTCAAAATCAAGGTTGACATGTTTAGATTTCCCGCGGACATTTTGGCAATTCTGGCGAAACTTTTGACGCTTTCATGAAATTTTCAATATCCCTGAAAAAATTCTTACACTTTGACGTCAAAATCTCTAAAAGTCCGGTTGAGCTTCTCAAAATCAAGGTGGACATGTTTAGAGTTCCCTCGAACATTTTGATAATCCTGTTAAAACTTTTGACTTTCTCACAAAATTTTCCATATCCCCGACAAAATTCTTACACTTTGACGTCAAAATCTCTAAAACTCCGGTTGAGCTTCTCAAAATCAAGGTTGACATGTTTAGAGTTCCCTCAAACATTTTGGCAATCCTGGTGAAACTTTTGACGTTCTCAAGAAATTCTCCAAATCCCAAAAAAATTCTTACACTTTGACGTCAAAATCTCTAAAAGTCCGGTTGAGCTTCTCAAAATCAAGCTTGACATGTTTAGAGTTCCCTCAAACATTTTGGCAATTCGTGTGAAGCTTTTGACGTTCTCACGAAATTTTCCAAATCCCCAACAAAATTCTTACACTTTCACGTCAAAATCTCTAAAACTCCGGTTGAGCTTCTCAAAATCAAGGTGGACATGTTTAGAGTTCCCTCGAACATTTTGGCAATCCTGGCGAAACTGTTGACGTTCTCAGGAAATTTTCCAGTTCCCCGAAAAAATTCCTGCACTTTCACGTCAAAATCTCAAAAACTCCGGTTGAGCTTCTCAAAATCAGGGTTGACATGTTTAGAGTTCCCTCGGACATTTTGGCAATCCTGGCGAAACTTTTGAAGTTCTCAAGAAATTTTCCAAATCCCCAACAAAATTCTTTCACTTTCACATCAAAATCTCTAAAAGTCCGGTTGAGCTTCTCAAAATCAAGGTTGACATGTTTAGAGTTCCCTCAAACATTTTGGCATTCCTGGCGAAACTTTTGACGGTCTCATGAAATTTTCCTAATCCCAAACAAAATTCTTACACTTTCACGTCAAAATCTCTAAAAGTCCGGTTGATCTTCTCAAAATCAAGGTTGACATGTTTAGAGTTCCCTCAAACATTTTGACATTCCTGGCGAAACTTTTGACTTTCTCACGAAATTTTCCAAATCCCCAACAAAATTCTTATACTTTCACATCAAAATCTCTAAAACTCCGGTGGAGCTTCTCAAAATCAAGGTTGACATGTTTAGAGTTCCCTCGAACATCTCGAACATGTTGGCAATCCTGGCGAAACTTTTGACGTTCTCACGCAATTTTCCAAACCCCCAACAAAATTCTTACATTTTGACGTCAAAAACTCTAAAAGTCCGGTTGAGCTTCTCAAAATCAAGGTTGACATGTTTAGAGTTCCCTCAAACATTTTGGCATTCCTGGTGAAACTTTTGACGTTCTCAAGAAATTCTCCAAATCCCCGACAAATATCTTACACTTTGACGTCAAAATCTCTAAAACTCTGGTTGAGCTTCTCAAAATCAAGGTTGACATGTTTAGAGTTCCCTCAAACATTTTGGCAATCCTGGTGAAACTTTTGACGTTCTCAAGAAATTCTCCAAATCCCCGACAAATATCTTACACTTTGACGTCAAAATCTCTAAAACTCTGGTTGAGCTTCTCAAAATCAAGGTTGACATATTTAGAGTTCCCTCGAACATTTTGGCAATCCTGGCGAAACTTTTGACGTTCTCAGGAAATTTTCCAAATCCCCGAAAAAATTCCTACACATTCACGTCAAAATCTCTAAAACTCTGGTTGAGCTTCTCAAAATCAAGGTTGACATGTTTAGAGTTCCCTCGAACATTTTGGCAATCCTGGCGAAACTTTTGACGTTCTCAGGAAATTTTCCATATCCCCGAAAAAATTCCTACACTTTCACGTCAAAATCTCTAAACCTCTGGTTGAGCTTCTCAAAATCAAGGTTGACATGTTTTCAGTTCCCTCAAACATTTTGGCATTCCTGGCGAAACTTTTGACGGTCTCATGAAATTTTCCTAATCCCAAACAAATATCTTACACTTTGACGTCAAAATCTCTAAAACTCCGGTTGAGCTTCTCAAAATCAAGGTTGACATGTTTAGAGTTCCCTCGAACATCTCGAACATGTTGGCAATCCTGGCGAAACTTTTGACGTTCTCACGCAATTTTCCAAATCCCCGACAAAATTCCTGCACTTTCACGTCAAAATCTCAAAAACTCCGGTTGAGCTTCTCAAAATCAAGGTTGACATGTTTAGAGTTCCCTCAAACATTTTGGCATTCCTGGTGAAACTTTTGACGTTCTCACGAAATTTTCCAAATCCCAAACAAAATTCTTACACTTTCACATCAAAATCTCTAAAACTCAGGTTGATCTTCTCAAAATAAAGGTGGACAATCGTTAGAGTTCCCTCGAACATTTTGGCAATCCTGGCGAAACTTTTGACGTTCTCACGAAATTTTACAAATCCCAAACAAAATTCTTACACTTTCACATCAAAATCTCTAAAACTCTGGTTGAGCTTCTCAAAATCAAGGTTTACATGTTTAGTGTTCAGACAAACATTTTGACATTCCTGGCGAAACTTTTCACTTTCTCACGAAATTTTCTAAATCCCCAACAAAATTCTTACACTTTGACGTCAAAATCTCTAAAACTCCTGTTGAGATTCTCAAAATCAAGGTTGACATGTTTAGAGTTCCCACGAACATTTTGGCGTTCCTTACGAAACTTTTGACGTTCTCAAGAAATTTTCCAAATCCCCAACAAATTTCTTACACTTTCACATCAAAATCTCTAAAACTCTGGTTGAGCTTCTCAAAATCAAGGTTGACATGTTTAGAGTTCCCTCGAACATTTTGGCATTCCTGGCGAAACTTTTGACGGTCTCATGAAATTTTCCTAATCCCAAACAAAATTCTTACACTTTCACATCAAAATCTCTAAAACTCAGGTTGATCTTCTCAAAATAAAGGTGGACATGTTTAGAGTTCCCTCGAACATTTTGGCAATCCTGGCGAAACTTTTGACGTTCTCACGAAATTTTCCAAATCCCAAACAAAATTCTTACACTTTCACATCAAAATCTCTAAAACTCTGGTTGAGCTTCTCAAAATCAAGGTTTACATGTTTAGTGTTCAGACAAACATTTTGACATTCCTGGCGAAACTTTTCACTTTCTCACGAAATTTTCTAAATCCCCAACAAAATTCTTACACTTTCACATCAAAATCTCTAAAATTCCTGTTGAGCTTCTCAAAATCAAGGTGGACATGTTTAGAGTTCCCTCAAACATTTTGGCAATCCAGGTGAAACTTTTGACGTTCTCACGAAATTTTCCAAATCCCCGACAAAATTCCTACACTTTCATGTCAAAATCTCTAAAAGTCCGGTTGAGCTTCTCAAAATCAAGGTTGACATGTTTAGAGTTCCCTCGAACATCTCGAACATGTTGGCAATCCTGGCGAAACTTTTGACGTTCTCACGCAATTTTCCAAATCCCCAACAAAATTCTTACATTTTGACGTCAAAAACTCTAAAAGTCCGGTTGAGCTTCTCAAAATCAAAGTTTACATGTTTAGTGTTCAGACAAACATTTTGACATTCCCGGCGAAACTTTTCACTTTCTCACGAAATTTTCTAAATCCCCAACAGAATTCTTACACTTTCACATCAAAATCTCTAAAACTCCTGTTGAGCTTCTCAAAATCAAGGTTGACATGTTTAGAGTTCCCTCAAACATTTTGGCGTTCCTTACGAAACTTTTGACGTTCTCAAGAAATTTTCCAAATCCCCAACAAAATTCTTACACTTTCACGTCAAAATCTCTGAAAGTCCGGTTGAGCTTCTCAAAATCAAGGTTGACATGTTTAGAGTTCCCTCAAACGTTTTGGCAATCCTGGCGAAACTCTTGACGGTTTCACGAAATTTTCCAAATCCCCAACAAAATTCTTACACTTTCACATCAAAATCTCTAAAACTCTGGTTGAGCTTCTCAAAATCAAGGTTGACATGTTTAGATTTCCCTCGAACATTTTGGCAATACGTGTGAAACTTTTGACATTCTCACAAAATTTTCCAAATCCCCAACAAAATTCTTACACTTTCACATCAAAATCTCTAAAAGTCCGGCTGAGCTTCTCAAAATTAAGGTTGACATGTTTAGAGTTCCCTCGAATATTTTGGCAATCCTGGCGAAACTTTTGACTTTCTCAGGAAATTTTCCAAATCCCCAACAAAATTCCTACACTTTCACGTCAAAATCTCTAAAAGTCCGGTTGAGCATCTCAAAATCAAGCTTGACATGTTTAGAGTTCCCTCAAACATTTTGGCAATTCGTGATAAACTTCGACGTTCTCAAGAAATTTTCCAAATCCCCGACAAAATTCCTACACTTTCATGTCAAAATCTCTAAAAGTCCGGTTGAGCTTCTCAAAATCAAGGTTGACATGTTTAGAGTTCCCTCGAACATTTTGGCGTTCCTTGCGAAACTTTTGACGTTCTCACGAAATTCTCCAAATCTCTGCCAAAATTTTTACACTTTCACATCAAAATCTCTAAAACTCCAGTTGAGCTTCTCAAAATCAAGGTTGACATGTTTAGAGTTCCCTCGAACATTTTGGCAATCCTGGCGAAACTTTTGACGTTCTCAGGAAATTTTCCAAATCCCCAACAAAATTCTTACACTTTCACATCAAAATCTCTAAAAGTCCGGTTGAGCTTCTCAAAATCAAGGTTGACATGTTTAGAGTTCCCTCAAACATTTTGGCAATCCTTGTGAAACTTTTGACGTTCTCAAGAAATTTTCCAAATCCCCAACAAAATTCTTACAATTTCACGTCAAAATCTCTGAAAGTCCGGTTGAGCTTCTCAAAATCAAGGTGGACATCTTTAGAGTTCCCTCGAACAGTTTGGCAATCCTGGCGAAACTTTTGACGTTCTCACGAAATTTCCCAAATCCCCAACAAAATTCTTACACTTTCACATCAAAATCTCTAAAACTCCGGTTGAGCTTCTCAAAATCAAGGTTGACATGTTTAGAGTTCCCGCGGACATTTTGGCAATTCTGGCGAAACTTTTGACGCTTTCATGAAATTTTCCATATCCCTGAAAAAATTCTTACACTTTGACGTCAAAATCTCTAAAAGTCCGGTTGAGCTTCTCAAAATCAAGCTTGACATGTTTAGAGTTCACTCGGACATTTTGGCAATCCTGGCGAAACTTTTGACGTTCTCAAGAAATTTTCCAAATCCCCAACAAAATTCTTACACTTTCACATCAAAATCTCTAAAAGTCCGGTTGAGCTTCTCAAAATCAAGGTTGACATGTTTAGAGTTCTCTCAAACATTTTGGCATTCCTGGCGAAACTTTTGACGGTCTCATGAAATTTTCCTAATCCCAAACAAAATTCTTACACTTTCACGTCAAAATCTCTAAAAGTCCGGTTGAGCTTCTCAAAATCAAGGTTGACATGTTTAGAGTTCCCTCGAACATCTCGAACATGTTGGCAATCCTGGCGAAACTTTTGACGTTCTCACGCAATTTTCCAAATCCCCAACAAAATTCTTACATTTTGACGTCAAAAACTCTAAAAGTCTGGTTGAGCTTCTCAAAATCAAGGTTGACATGTTTAGAGTTCCCTCGAACATTTTGGCAATCCTGGCGAAACTTTTGACGTTCTCACGAAATTTTACAAATCCCAAACAAAATTCTTACACTTTCACATCAAAATCTCTAAAACTCTGGTTGAGCTTCTCAAAATCAAGGTTTACATGTTTAGTGTTCAGACAAACATTTTGACATTCCTGGCGAAACTTTTCACTTTCTCACGAAATTTTCTAAATCCCCAACAAAATTCTTACACTTTCACTTCAAAATCTCTAAAACTCCTGTTGAGATTCTCAAAATCAAGGTTGACATGTTTAGAGTTCCCACGAACATTTTGGCGTTCCTTACGAAACTTTTGACGTTCTCAAGAAATTTTCCAAATCCCCAACAAAATTCTTACACTTTCACGTCAAAATCTCTGAAAGTCCGGTTGAGCTTCTCAAAATCAAGGTTGACATGTTTAGAGTTCCCTCAAACGTTTTGGCAATCCTGGCGAAACTTTTGACGGTTTCACGAAATTTTCCAAATCCCAAACAAAATTCTTACACTTTCACATCAAAATCTCTAAAACTCTGGTTGAGCTTCTCAAAATCAAGCTTGACATGTTTAGAGTTCCCTCGGACATTTTGGCAATCCTGGCGAAACTTTTGACGTTCTCAAGAAATTTTCCAAATCCCCAACAAAATTCTTACACTTTCACATCAAAATCTCTAAAAGTCCGGTCGAGCTTCTCAAAATCAAGGTTGACATGTTTAGAGTTCCCTCAAACATTTTGGCATTCCTGGCGAAACTTTTGACGGTCTCATGAAATTTTCCTAATCCCAAACAAAATTCTTACACTTTCACGTCAAAATCTCTAAAAGTCCGGTTGAGCTTCTCAAAATCAAGGTTGACATGTTTAGAGTTCCCTCGAACATCTCGAACATGTTGGCAATCCTGGCGAAACTTTTGACGTTCTCACGCAATTTTCCAAATCCCCAACAAAATTCCTACACTTTCACGTCAAAATCTCTAAAAGTCCGGTTGAGCATCTCAAAATCAAGGTTGACATGTTTAGAGTTCCCTCGAACATTTTGGCAATCCTGGCGAAACTTTTGACGTTCTCACGCAATTTTCCAAAACCCAAACAAAATTCTTACACTTTCACATCAAAATCTCTAAAATTCTGGTTGAGCTTCTCAAAATCAAGGTTTACATGTTTAGTGTTCAGACAAACATTTTGACATTCCTGGCGAAACTTTTCACATTCTCACGAAATTTTCTAAATCCCCAACAAAATTCTTACACTTTCACATCAAAATCTCTAAAACTCCTGTTGAGATTCTCAAAATCAAGGTGGACATCTTTAGAGTTCCCTCAAACATTTTGGCAATCCTGGCGAAACTTTTGACGTTCTCACGCAATTTTCCAAATCCCCGACAAAATTCCTACACTTTAATGTCAAAATCTCTAAAAGTCCGGTTGAGCTTCTCAAAATCAAGGTTGACATGTTTAGAGTTCCCTCGAACATTTTGGCAATCCTGGCGAAACTTTTGACGTTCTCAGGAAATTTTACAAATCCCAAACAAAATTCTTACACTTTCACATCAAAATCTCTAAAACTCTGGTTGAGCGTCTCAAAATCAAGGTTTACATGTTTAGTGTTCAGACAAACATTTTGACATTCCTGGCGTAACTTTTCACTTTCTCACGAAATTTTCTAAATCCCCAACAGAATTCTTACACTTTCACATCAAAATCTCTAAAACTCCTGTTGAGCTTCTCAAAATCAAGGTTGACATGTTTAGAGTTCCCTCAAACATTTTGGCAATCCTTGTGAAACTTTTGACTTTCTCAAGAAATTTTCCAAATCCCCAACAAAATTCTTACACTTTCACGTCAAAATCTCTGAAAGTCCGGTTGAGCTTCTCAAAATCAAGGTGGACATGTTTAGAGTTCCCTCAAACATTTTGGCAATCCAGGTGAAACTTTTGACGTTCTCACGAAATTTTCCAAATCCCCGACAAAATTCCTACACTTTCATGTCAAAATCTCTAAAAGTCCGGTTGAGCTTCTCAAAATCAAGGTTGACATGTTTAGAGTTCCCTCGAACATTTTGGCGTTCCTTGTGAAACTTTTGACGTTCTCACGAAATTCTCCAAATCTCTGCCAAAATTTTTACACTTTCACATCAAAATCTCTAAAACTCCGGTTGAGCTTCTCAAAATCAAGGTTGACATGTTTAGAGTTCCCGCGGACATTTTGGCAATTCTGGCGAAACTTTTGACGCTTTCATGAAATTTTCCATATCCCTGAAAAAATTCTTACACTTTGACGTCAAAATCTCTAAAAGTCCGGTTGAGCTTCTCAAAATCAAGGTTGACATGTTTAGAGTTCCCTCGGACATTTTGGCAATCCTGGCGAAACTTTTGACGTTCTCAAGAAATTTTCCAAATCCCCAACAAAATTCTTACACTTTCACATCAAAATCTCTAAAAGTCCGGTTGAGCTTCTCAAAATCAAGGTTGACATGTTTAGAGTTCCCTCAAACATTTTGGCATTCCTGGCGAAACTTTTGACGGTCTCATGAAATTTTCCTAATCCCAAACAAAATTCTTACACTTTCACGTCAAAATCTCTAAAACTCTGGTTGAGCTTCTCAAAATCAAGGTTGACATGTTTAGTGTTCAGACAAACATTTTGACATTCCTGGCGAAACTTTTCACTTTCTCACGAAATTTTCTAAATCCCCAACAAAATTCTTACACTTTCACATCAAAATCTCTAAAACTCCGGTTGAGCTTCTCAAAATCAAGGTTGACATGTTTAGAGTTCCCGCGGACATTTTGGCAATCCTGGCGAAACTTTTGACGCTTTCATGAAATTTTCCATATCCCTGAAAAAATTCTTACACTTTGACGTCAAAATCTCTAAAAGTCCGGTTGAGCTTCTCAAAATCAAGGTTGACATGTTTAGAGTTCCCTCGGACATTTTGGCAATCCTGGCGAAACTTTTGACGTTCTCAAGAAATTTTCCAAATCCCCAACAAAATTCTTACACTTTCACATCAAAATCTCTAAAAGTCCGGTTGAGCTTCTCAAAATCAAGGTTGACATGTTTAGAGTTCCCTCAAACATTTTGGCATTCCTGGCGAAACTTTTGACGGTCTCATGAAATTTTCCTAATCCCAAACAAAATTCTTACACTTTCACGTCAAAATCTCTAAAACTCTGGTTGAGCTTCTCAAAATCAAGGTTTACATGTTTAGTGTTCAGACAAACATTTTGACATTCCTGGCGAAACTTTTCACTTTCTCACGAAATTTTCTAAATCCCCAACAAAATTCTTACACTTTCACATCAAAATCTCTAAAAGTCCGGTTGAGCTTCTCAAAATCAAGGTTGACATGTTTAGAGTTCCCACGAACATTTTGGCGTTCCTTACGAAACTTTTGACGTTCTCAAGAAATTTTCCAAATCCCCAACAAAATTCTTACACTTTCACGTCAAAATCTCTGAAAGTCCGGTTGAGCTTCTCAAAATCAAGGTTGACATGTTTAGAGTTCCCTCAAACGTTTTGGCAATCCTGGCGAAACTTTTGACGGTTTCACGAAATTTTCCAAATCCCCAACAAAATTCTTACACTTTCACATCAAAATCTCTAAAACTCTGGTTGAGCTTCTCAAAATCAAGGTGGACATGTTTAGAGTTCCCTCAAACATTTTGGCAATCCTGGCGAGACTTTTGACGTTCTCACGCAATTTTCCAAATCCCCGACAAAATTCCTACACTTTCATGTCAAAATCTCTAAAAGTCCGGTTGAGCTTCTCAAAATCAAGGTTGACATGTTTAGAGTTCCCTCGAACATTTTGGCAATCCTGGCGAAACTTTTGACGTTCTCAGGAAATTTTACAAATCCCAAACAAAATTCTTACACTTTCACATCAAAATCTCTAAAACTCTGGTTGAGCGTCTCAAAATCAAGGTTTACATGTTTAGTGTTCAGACAAACATTTTGACATTCCTGGCGTAACTTTTCACTTTCTCACGAAATTTTCTAAATCCCCAACAGAATTCTTACACTTTCACATCAAAATCTCTAAAACTCCTGTTGAGCTTCTCAAAATCAAGGTTGACATGTTTAGAGTTCCCTCAAACATTTTGGCAATCCTTGTGAAACTTTTGACTTTCTCAAGAAATTTTCCAAATCCCCAACAAAATTCTTACACTTTCACGTCAAAATCTCTGAAAGTCCGGTTGAGCTTCTCAAAATCAAGGTGGACATGTTTAGAGTTCCCTCAAACATTTTGGCAATCCAGGTGAAACTTTTGACGTTCTCACGAAATTTTCCAAATCCCCGACAAAATTCCTACACTTTCATGTCAAAATCTCTAAAAGTCCGGTTGAGCTTCTCAAAATCAAGGTTGACATGTTTAGAGTTCCCTCGAACATTTTGGCGTTCCTGGTGAAACTTTTGACGTTCTCACGAAATTCTCCAAATCTCTGCCAAAATTTTTACACTTTCACATCAAAATCTCTAAAACTCCAGTTGAGCTTCTCAAAATCAAGGTTGACATGTTTAGAGATCCCTCGAACATTTTGGCAATCCTGGCGAAACTTTTGACGTTCTCAGGAAATTTTCCAAATCCCCAACAAAATTCTTACACTTTCACATCAAAATCTCTAAAAGTCCGGTTGAGCTTCTCAAAATCAAGGTTGACATGTTTAGAGTTCCCTCAAACATTTTGGCAATCCTTGTGAAACTTTTGACGTTCTCAAGAAATTTTCCAAATCCCCAACAAAATTCTTACAATTTCACGTCAAAATCTCTGAAAGTCCGGTTGAGCTTCTCAAAATCAAGGTGGACATCTTTAGAGTTCCCTCGAACAGTTTGGCATTCCTGGCGAAACTTTTGACTTTCTCACGAAATTTCCCAAATCCCCAACAAAATTCTTACACTTTCACATCAAAATCTCTAAAACTCCGGTTGAGCTTCTCAAAATCAAGGTTGACATGTTTAGAGTTCCCGCGGACATTTTGGCAATTCTGGCGAAACTTTTGACGCTTTCATGAAATTTTCCATATCCCTGAAAAAATTCTTACACTTTGACGTCAAAATCTCTAAAAGTCCGGTTGAGCTTCTCAAAATCAAGGTTGACATGTTTAGAGTTCCCTCGGACATTTTGGCAATCCTGGCGAAACTTTTGACGTTCTCAAGAAATTTTCCAAATCCCCAACAAAATTCTTACACTTTCACGTCAAAATCTCTAAAAGTCCGGTTGAGCTTCTCAAAATCAAGGTTGACATGTTTAGAGTTCCCTCGAACATCTCGAACATGTTGGCAATCCTGGCGAAACTTTTGACGTTCTCACGCAATTTTCCAAATCCCCAATAAAATTCTTACATTTTGACGTCAAAAACTCTAAAAGTCCGGTTGAGCTTCTCAAAATCAAGGTTGACATGTTTAGAGTTCCCTCGAACATTTTGGCAATCCTGGCGAAACTTTTGACGTTCTCACGAAATTTTACAAATCCCAAACAAAATTCTTACACTTTCACATCAAAATCTCTAAAACTCTGGTTGAGCTTCTCAAAATCAAGGTTTACATGTTTAGTGTTCAGACAAACATTTTGACATTCCTGGCGAAACTTTTCACTTTCTCACGAAATTTTCTAAATGCCCAACAAAATTCTTACACTTTCACATCAAAATCTCTAAAACTCCTGTTGAGATTCTCAAAATCAAGGTTGACATGTTTAGAGTTCCCACGAACATTTTGGCGTTCCTTACGAAACTTTTGACGTTCTCAAGAAATTTTCCAAATCCCCAACAAAATTCTTACACTTTCACGTCAAAATCTCTGAAAGTCCGGTTGAGCTTCTCAAAATCAAGGTTGACATGTTTAGAGTTCCCTCAAACGTTTTGGCAATCCTGGCGAAACTTTTGACGTTCTCACGCAATTTTCCAAATCCCAAACAAAATTCTTACACTTTCACATCAAAATCTCTAAAACTCTGGTTGAGCTTCTCAAAATCAAGGTGGACATGTTTAGAGTTCCCTCAAACATTTTGGCAATCCAGGTGAAACTTTTGACGTTCTCACGAAATTTTCCAAATCCCCAACAAAATTCCTACACTTTCATGTCAAAATCTCTAAAAGTCCGGTTGAGCTTCTCAAAATCAAGGTTGACATGTTTAGAGTTCCCTCAAACATTTTGGCAATCCTTGTGAAACTTTTGACGTTCTCAAGAAATTTTCCAAATCCCCAACAAAATTCTTACACTTTCACATCAAAATCTCTAAAACTCCGGTTGAGCTTCTCAAAATCAAGGTTGACATGTTTAGATTTCCCGCGGACATTTTGGCAATTCTGGCGAAACTTTTGACGCTTTCATGAAATTTTCAATATCCCTGAAAAAATTCTTACACTTTGACGTCAAAATCTCTAAAAGTCCGGTTGAGCTTCTCAAAATCAAGGTTGACATGTTTAGAGTTCCCTCGGACATTTTGGCAATCCTGGCGAAACTTTTGACGTTCTCAAGAAATTTTCCAAATCCCCAACAAAATTCTTACACTTTGACGTCAAAATCTCTAAAAGTCCGGTTGAGCTTCTCAAAATCAAGGTTGACATGTTTAGAGTTCCCTCGAACATCTCGAACATGTTGGCAATCCTGGCGAAACTTTTGACGTTCTCACGCAATTTTCCAAATCCCCAACAAAATTCTTACATTTTGACGTCAAAAACTCTAAAAGTCCGGTTGAGCTTCTCAAAATCAAGGTTGACATGTTTAGAGTTCCCTCGAACATTTTGGCAATCCTGGCGAAACTTTTGACGTTCTCACGAAATCTTACAAATCCCAAACAAAATTCTTACACTTTCACATCAAAATCTCTAAAACTCTGGTTGAGCTTCTCAAAATCAAGGTTTACATGTTTAGTGTTCAGACAAACATTTTGACATTCCTGGCGAAACTTTTCACTTTCTCACGAAATTTTCTAAATCCCCAACAAAATTCTTACACTTTCACATCAAAATCTCTAAAACTCCTGTTGAGATTCTCAAAATCAAGGTTGACATGTTTAGAGTTCCCACGAACATTTTGGCGTTCCTTACGAAACTTTTGACGTTCTCAAGAAATTTTCCAAATCCCCAACAAAATTCTTACACTTTCACGTCAAAATCTCTGAAAGTCCGGTTGAGCTTCTCAAAATCAAGGTTGACATGTTTAGAGTTCCCTCAAACGTTTTGGCAATCCTGGCGAAACTTTTGACGGTTTCACGAAATTTTCCAAATCCCAAACAAAATTCTTACACTTTCACATCAAAATCTCTAAAACTCTGGTTGAGCTTCTCAAAATCAAGGTGGACATGTTTAGAGTTCCCTCAAACATTTTGGCAATCCAGGTGAAACTTTTGACGTTCTCACGAAATTTTCCAAATCCCCAACAAAATTCCTACACTTTCATGTCAAAATCTCTAAAAGTCCGGTTGAGCTTCTCAAAATCAAGGTTGACATGTTTAGAGTTCCCTCAAACATTTTGGCAATCCTTGTGAAACTTTTGACGTTCTCAAGAAATTTTCCAAATCCCCAACAAAATTCTTACACTTTCACATCAAAATCTCTAAAACTCCGGTTGAGCTTCTCAAAATCAAGGTTGACATGTTTAGATTTCCCGCGGACATTTTGGCAAATCTGGCGAAACTTTTGACGCTTTCATGAAATTTTCAATATCCCTGAAAAAATTCTTACACTTTGACGTCAAAATCTCTAAAAGTCCGGTTGAGCTTCTCAAAATCAAGGTTGACATGTTTAGAGTTCCCTCGGACATTTTGGCAATCCTGGCGAAACTTTTGACGTTCTCAAGAAATTTTCCAAATCCCCAACAAAATTCTTACACTTTGACGTCAAAATCTCTAAAAGTCCGGTTGAGCTTCTCAAAATCAAGGTTGACATGTTTAGAGTTCCCTCGAACATCTCGAACATGTTGGCAATCCTGGCGAAACTTTTGACGTTCTCACGCAATTTTCCAAATCCCCAACAAAATTCTTACATTTTGACGTCAAAAACTCTAAAAGTCCGGTTGAGCTTCTCAAAATCAAGGTTGACATGTTTAGAGTTCCCTCGAACATTTTGGCAATCCTGGCGAAACTTTTGACGTTCTCACGAAATTTTCCAAATCCCAAACAAAATTCTTACACTTTCACATCAAAATCTCTAAAACTCTGGTTGAGCTTCTCAAAATCAAGGTTTACATGTTTAGTGTTCAGACAAACATTTTGACATTCCTGGCGAAACTTTTCACTTTCTCACGAAATTTTCTAAATCCCCAACAAAATTCTTACACTTTCACATCAAAATCTCTAAAACTCCTGTTGAGATTCTCAAAATCAAGGTTGACATGTTTAGAGTTCCCACGAACATTTTGGCGTTCCTTACGAAACTTTTGACGTTCTCAAGAAATTTTCCAAATCCCCAACAAAATTCTTACACTTTCACGTCAAAATCTCTGAAAGTCCGGTTGAGCTTCTCAAAATCAAGGTTGACATGTTTAGAGTTCCCTCAAACGTTTTGGCAATCCTGGCGAAACTTTTGACGGTTTCACGAAATTTTCCAAATCCCAAACAAAATTCTTACACTTTCACATCAAAATCTCTAAAACTCTGGTTGAGCTTCTCAAAATCAAGGTGGACATGTTTAGATTTCCCTCAAACATTTTGGCAATCCAGGTGAAACTTTTGACGTTCTCACGAAATTTTCCAAATCCCCAACAAAATTCCTACACTTTCATGTCAAAATCTCTAAAAGTCCGGTTGAGCTTCTCAAAATCAAGGTTGACATGTTTAGAGTTCCCTCAAACATTTTGGCAATCCTTGTGAAACTTTTGACGTTCTCAAGAAATTTTCCAAATCCCCAACAAAATTCTTACACTTTCACATCAAAATCTCTAAAACTCCGGTTGAGCTTCTCAAAATCAAGGTTGACATGTTTAGATTTCCCGCGGACATTTTGGCAATTCTGGCGAAACTTTTGACGCTTTCATGAAATTTTCAATATCCCTGAAAAAATTCTTACACTTTGACGTCAAAATCTCTAAAAGTCCGGTTGAACTTCTCAAACTCAAGGTGGACATGTTTAGAGTTCCCTCGAACATTTTGATAATCCTGTTAAAACTTTTGACTTTCTCACAAAATTTTCCATATCCCCGACAAAATTCTTACACTTTGACGTCAAAATCTCTAAAACTCCGGTTGAGCTTCTCAAAATCAAGGTTGACATGTTTAGAGTTCCCTCAAACATTTTGGCAATCCTGGTGAAACTTTTGACGTTCTCAAGAAATTCTCCAAATCCCAAAAAAATTCTTACACTTTGACGTCAAAATCTCTAAAAGTCCGGTTGAGCTTCTCAAAATCAAGGTTGACATGTTTAGAGTTCCCTCAAACATTTTGGCAACTCGTGTGAAACTTTTGACGTTCTCACGAAATTTTCCAAATCCCCAACAAAATTCTTACACTTTCACGTCAAAATCTCTAAAACTCCGGTTGAGCTTCTCAAAATCAAGGTGGACATGTTTAGAGTTCCCTCGAACATTTTGGCAATCCTGGCGAAACTGTTGACGTTCTCAGGAAATTTTCCAGTTCCCCGAAAAAATTCCTGCACTTTCACGTCAAAATCTCAAAAACTCCGGTTGAGCTTCTCAAAATCAGGGTTGACATGTTTAGAGTTCCCTCGGACATTTTGGCAATCCTGGCGAAACTTTTGACGTTCTCAAGAAATTTTCCAAATCCCCAACAAAATTCTTTCACTTTCACATCAAAATCTCTAAAAGTCCGGTTGAGCTTCTCAAAATCAAGGTTGACATGTTTAGAGTTCCCTCAAACATTTTGGCATTCCTGGCGAAACTTTTGACGGTCTCATGAAATTTTCCTAATCCCAAACAAAATTCTTACACTTTCACGTCAAAATCTCTAAAAGTCCGGTTGATCTTCTCAAAATCAAGGTTGACATGTTTAGAGTTCCCTCAAACATTTTGACATTCCTGGCGAAACTTTTGACTTTCTCACGAAATTTTCCAAATCCCCAACAAAATTCTTATACTTTCACATCAAAATCTCTAAAACTCCGGTGGAGCTTCTCAAAATCAAGGTTGACATGTTTAGAGTTCCCTCGAACATCTCGAACATGTTGGCAATCCTGGCGAAACTTTTGACGTTCTCACGCAATTTTCCAAATCCCCAACAAAATTCTTACATTTTGACGTCAAAAACTCTAAAAGTCCGGTTGAGCTTCTCAAAATCAAGGTTGACATGTTTAGAGTTCCCTCAAACATTTTGGCATTCCTGGTGAAACTTTTGACGTTCTCAAGAAATTCTCCAAATCCCCGACAAATATCTTACACTTTGACGTCAAAATCTCTAAAACTCTGGTTGAGCTTCTCAAAATCAAGGTTGACATGTTTAGAGTTCCCTCAAACATTTTGGCAATCCTTGTGAAACTTTTGACGTTCTCAAGAAATTCTCCAAATCCCCGACAAATATCTTACACTTTGACGTCAAAATCTCTAAAACTCTGGTTGAGCTTCTCAAAATCAAGGTTGACATGTTTAGAGTTCCCTCAAACATTTTGGCAATCCTTGTGAAACTTTTGACGTTCTCAAGAAATTTTCCAAATCCCCAACAAAATTCTTACACTTTCACATCAAAATCTCTAAAACTCCGGTTGAGCTTCTCAAAATCAAGGTTGACATGTTTAGATTTCCCGCGGACATTTTGGCAATTCTGGCGAAACTTTTGACGCTTTCATGAAATTTTCAATATCCCTGAAAAAATTCTTACACTTTGACGTCAAAATCTCTAAAAGTCCGGTTGAACTTCTCAAACTCAAGGTGGACATGTTTAGAGTTCCCTCGAACATTTTGATAATCCTGTTAAAACTTTTGACTTTCTCACAAAATTTTCCATATCCCCGACAAAATTCTTACACTTTGACGTCAAAATCTCTAAAACTCCGGTTGAGCTTCTCAAAATCAAGGTTGACATGTTTAGAGTTCCCTCAAACATTTTGGCAATCCTGGTGAAACTTTTGACGTTCTCAAGAAATTCTCCAAATCCCAAAAAAATTCTTACACTTTGACGTCAAAATCTCTAAAAGTCCGGTTGAGCTTCTCAAAATCAAGGTTGACATGTTTAGAGTTCCCTCAAACATTTTGGCAACTCGTGTGAAACTTTTGACGTTCTCACGAAATTTTCCAAATCCCCAACAAAATTCTTACACTTTCACGTCAAAATCTCTAAAACTCCGGTTGAGCTTCTCAAAATCAAGGTGGACATGTTTAGAGTTCCCTCGAACATTTTGGCAATCCTGGCGAAACTGTTGACGTTCTCAGGAAATTTTCCAGTTCCCCGAAAAAATTCCTGCACTTTCACGTCAAAATCTCAAAAACTCCGGTTGAGCTTCTCAAAATCAGGGTTGACATGTTTAGAGTTCCCTCGGACATTTTGGCAATCCTGGCGAAACTTTTGACGTTCTCAAGAAATTTTCCAAATCCCCAACAAAATTCTTTCACTTTCACATCAAAATCTCTAAAAGTCCGGTTGAGCTTCTCAAAATCAAGGTTGACATGTTTAGAGTTCCCTCAAACATTTTGGCATTCCTGGCGAAACTTTTGACGGTCTCATGAAATTTTCCTAATCCCAAACAAAATTCTTACACTTTCACGTCAAAATCTCTAAAAGTCCGGTTGATCTTCTCAAAATCAAGGTTGACATGTTTAGAGTTCCCTCAAACATTTTGACATTCCTGGCGAAACTTTTGACTTTCTCACGAAATTTTCCAAATCCCCAACAAAATTCTTATACTTTCACATCAAAATCTCTAAAACTCCTGTGGAGCTTCTCAAAATCAAGGTTGACATGTTTAGAGTTCCCTCGAACATCTCGAACATGTTGGCAATCCTGGCGAAACTTTTGACGTTCTCACGCAATTTTCCAAATCCCCAACAAAATTCTTACATTTTGACGTCAAAAACTCTAAAAGTCCGGTTGAGCTTCTCAAAATCAAGGTTGACATGTTTAGAGTTCCCTCAAACATTTTGGCATTCCTGGTGAAACTTTTGACGTTCTCAAGAAATTCTCCAAATCCCCGACAAATATCTTACACTTTGACGTCAAAATCTCTAAAACTCTGGTTGAGCTTCTCAAAATCAAGGTTGACATGTTTAGAGTTCCCTCAAACATTTTGGCAATCCTGGTGAAACTTTTGACGTTCTCAAGAAATTCTCCAAATCCCCGACAAATATCTTACACTTTGACGTCAAAATCTCTAAAACTCTGGTTGAGCTTCTCAAAATCAAGGTTGACATATTTAGAGTTCCCTCGAACATTTTGGCAATCCTGGCGAAACTTTTGACGTTCTCAGGAAATTTTCCAAATCCCCGAAAAAATTCCTACACATTCACGTCAAAATCTCTAAAACTCTGGTTGAGCTTCTCAAAATCAAGGTTGACATGTTTAGAGTTCCCTCGAACATTTTGGCAATCCTGGCGAAACTTTTGACGGTCTCATGAAATTTTCCTAATCCCAAACAAATATCTTACACTTTGACGTCAAAATCTCTAAAACTCCGGTTGAGCTTCTCAAAATCAAGGTTGACATGTTTAGAGTTCCCTCGAACATCTCGAACATGTTGGCAATCCTGGCGAAACTTTTGACGTTCTCACGCAATTTTCCAAATCCCCGACAAAATTCTTACATTTTGACGTCAAAAACTCTAAAAGTCCGGTTGAGCTTCTCAAAATCAAGGTTGACATGTTTAGAGTTCCCTCAAACATTTTGGCATTCCTGGTGAAACTTTTGACGTTCTCACGAAATTTTCCAAATCCCAAACAAAATTCTTACACTTTCACATCAAAATCTCTAAAACTCAGGTTGATCTTCTCAAAATAAAGGTGGACAATCGTTAGAGTTCCCTCGAACATTTTGGCAATCCTGGCGAAACTTTTGACGTTCTCACGAAATTTTACAAATCCCAAACAAAATTCTTACACTTTCACATCAAAATCTCTAAAACTCTGGTTGAGCTTCTCAAAATCAAGGTTTACATGTTTAGTGTTCAGACAAACATTTTGACATTCCTGGCGAAACTTTTCACTTTCTCACGAAATTTTCTAAATCCCCAACAAAATTCTTACACTTTCACATCAAAATCTCTAAAACTCCTGTTGAGATTCTCAAAATCAAGGTTGACATGTTTAGAGTTCCCTCGAACATTTTGGCGTTCCTTACGAAACTTTTGACGTTCTCAAGAAATTTTCCAAATCCCCAACAAAATTCTTACACTTTCACGTCAAAATCTCTGAAAGTCCGGTTGAGCTTCTCAAAATCAAGGTTGACATGTTTAGAGTTCCCTCGAACATTTTGGCAATCCTGGCGAAACTTTTGACGTTCTCAGGAAATTTTCCAAATCCCAAACAAAATTCTTACACTTTCACATCAAAATCTCTAAAACTCTGGTTGAGCTTCTCAAAATCAAGGTGGACATGTTTAGAGTTCCCTCCAACATTTTGGCAATCCAGGTGAAACTTTTGACGTTCTCACGAAATTTTCCAAATCCCCGACAAAATTCCTACACTTTCATGTCAAAATCTCTAAAAGTCCGGTTGAGCTTCTCAAAATCAAGGTTGACATGTTTAGAGTTCCCTCGAACATCTCGAACATGTTGGCAATCCTGGCGAAACTTTTGACGTTCTCACGCAATTTTCCAAATCCCCAACAAAATTCTTACATTTTGACGTCAAAAACTCTAAAAGTCCGGTTGAGCTTCTCAAAATCAAGGTTGACATGTTTAGAGTTCCCTCGAACATTTTGGCAATCCTGGCGAAACTTTTGACGTTCTCACGAAATTTTACAAATCCCAAACAAAATTCTTACACTTTCACATCAAAATCTCTAAAACTCTGGTTGAGCTTCTCAAAATCAAGGTTTACATGTTTAGTGTTCAGACAAACATTTTGACATTCCTGGCGAAACTTTTCACTTTCTCACGAAATTTTCTAAATCCCCAACAGAATTCTTACACTTTCACATCAAAATCTCTAAAACTCCTGTTGAGCTTCTCAAAATCAAGGTTGACATGTTTAGAGTTCCCTCAAACATTTTGGCAATCCTTGTGAAACTTTTGACTTTCTCAAGAAATTTTCCAAATCCCC
Organism: Streptopelia decaocto; assembly: GCF_964273445.1. Lineage (NCBI taxonomy): Eukaryota > Metazoa > Chordata > Aves > Columbiformes > Columbidae > Streptopelia > Streptopelia decaocto. Next base: position 48,474,209 of record NC_138661.1, on the reverse strand, counting down.
AACAAAATTCTTACACTTTGACGTCAAAATCTCTGAAAGTGCGGTTGAGCTTCTCAAAATCAAGGTTGACATGTTTAGAGTTCCCTCAAACGTTTTGGCAATCCTGGCGAAAATTTTGACCGTCTCATGAAATTTTCCTAATCCCCGACAAAATTCTTACACTTTCGCGTCAAAATCTCTAAAACTCCGGTTGAGCTTCTCAAAATCAAGGTTGACATGTTTAGAGTTCCCTCAAACATTTTGGCAATCCTTGTGAAACTTTTGACGTTCTCAAGAAATTTTCCAAATCCCCAACAAAATTCTTACAATTTCACGTCAAAATCTCTGAAAGTCCGGTTGAGCTTCTCAAAATCAAGGTGGACATCTTTAGAGTTCCCTCGAACAGTTTGGCATTCCTGGCGAAACTTTTGACTTTCTCACGAAATTTCCCAAATCCCCAACAAAATTCTTACACTTTCACATCAAAATCTCTAAAACTCCGGTTGAGCTTCTCAAAATCAAGGTTGACATGTTTAGAGTTCCCGCGGACATTTTGGCAATTCTGGCGAAACTTTTGACGCTTTCATGAAATTTTCCATATCCCTGAAAAAATTCTTACACTTTGACGTCAAAATCTCTAAAAGTCCGGTTGAGCTTCTCAAAATCAAGGTGGACATGTTTAGAGTTCCCTCGAACATTTTGGCAATCCTGTTAAAACTTTTGACTTTCTCACAAAATTTTCCACATCCCCGACAAAATTCTTACACTTTCACATCAAAATCTCTAAAACTCCGGTGGAGCTTCTCAAAATCAAGGTTGACATGTTTAGAGTTCCCTCGAACATTTTGGCAATCCTGGCGAAACTGTTGACGTTCTCAGGAAATTTTCCAGTTCCCCGAAAAAATTCCTGCACTTTCACGTCAAAATCTCAAAAACTCCGGTTGAGCTTCTCAAAATCAAGGTTGACATGTTTAGAGTTCCCTCGGACATTTTGGCAATCCTGGCGAAACTTTTGACGTTCTCAAGAAATTTTACAAATCCCCAACAAAATTCTTACACTTTCACATCAAAATCTCTAAAAGTCTGGTTGAGTTTCTCAAAATCAAGGTTGACATGTTTAGAGTTCCCTCAAACATTTTGGCATTCCTGGCGAAACTTTTGACGGTCTCATGAAATTTTCCTAATCCCAAACAAAATTCTTACACTTTCACGTCAAAATCTCTAAAAGTCCGGTTGAGCTTCTCAAAATCAAGGTTGACATGTTTAGAGTTCCCTCAAACATTTTGGCATTCCTGGTGAAACTTTTGACGTTCTCACGAAATTTTCCAAATCCCCAACAAAATTCTTACACTTTCACATCAAAATCTCTAAAACTCCGGTGGAGCTTCTCAAAATCAAGGTGGACATGTTTAGAGTTCCCTCGAACATTTTGGCAATCCTGGCGAAACTGTTGACGTTCTCAGGAAATTTTCCAGTTCCCCGAAAAAATTCCTGCACTTTCACGTCAAAATCTCAAAAACTCCGGTTGAGCTTCTCAAAATCAAGGTTGACATGTTTAGAGTTCCCTCGAACATCTCGAACATGTTGGCAATCCTGGCGAAACTTTTGACGTTCTCACGCAATTTTCCAAATCCCCAACAAAATTCTTACATTTTGACGTCAAAAACTCTAAAAGTCCGGTTGAGCTTCTCAAAATCAAGGTTGACATGTTTAGAGTTCCCTCAAACATTTTGGCATTCCTGGTGAAACTTTTGACGTTCTCAAGAAATTCTCCAAATCCCCGACAAATATCTTACACTTTGACGTCAAAATCTCTAAAACTCTGGTTGAGCTTCTCAAAATCAAGGTTGACATGTTTAGAGTTCCCTCAAACATTTTGGCAATCCTGGTGAAACTTTTGACGTTCTCAAGAAATTCTCCAAATCCCCGACAAATATCTTACACTTTGACGTCAAAATCTCTAAAACTCTGGTTGAGCTTCTCAAAATCAAGGTTGACATATTTAGAGTTCCCTCGAACATTTTGGCAATCCTGGCGAAACTTTTGACGTTCTCAAGAAATTTTCCAAATCCCCGAAAAAATTCCTACACATTCACGTCAAAATCTCTAAAACTCTGGTTGAGCTTCTCAAAATCAAGGTTGACATGTTTAGAGTTCCCTCGAACATTTTGGCAATCCTGGCGAAACTTTTGACGGTCTCATGAAATTTTCCTAATCCCAAACAAATATCTTACACTTTCACGTCAAAATCTCTGAAAGTCCGGTTGAGCTTCTCAAAATCAAGGTTGACATGTTTAGAGTTCCCTCAAACATTTTGGCATTCCTGGTGAAACTTTTGACGTTCTCACGAAATTTTCCAAATCCCAAACAAAATTCTTACACTTTCACATCAAAATCTCTAAAACTCAGGTTGATCTTCTCAAAATAAAGGTGGACATGTTTAGAGTTCCCTCAAACATTTTGGCAATTCTGGCGAAACTTTTGACGCTTTCATGAAATTTTCCAAATCCCCAACAAAATTCTTACAATTTCACGTCAAAATCTCTGAAAGTCCGGTTGAGCTTCTCAAAATCAAGGTGGACATCTTTAGAGTTCCCTCGAACAGTTTGGCATTCCTGGCGAAACTTTTGACTTTCTCACGAAATTTCCCAAATCCCCAACAAAATTCTTACACTTTCACATCAAAATCTCTAAAACTCCTGTTGAGCTTCTCAAAATCAAGGTTGACATGTTTAGAGTTCCCGCGGACATTTTGGCAATTCTGGCGAAACTTTTGACGCTTTCATGAAATTTTCCATATCCCTGAAAAAATTCTTACACTTTGACGTCAAAATCTCTAAAAGTCCGGTTGAGCTTCTCAAAATCAAGGTGGACATGTTTAGAGTTCCCTCGAACATTTTGGCAATCCTGTTAAAACTTTTGACTTTCTCACAAAATTTTCCACATCCCCGACAAAATTCTTACACTTTCACATCAAAATCTCTAAAACTCCGGTGGAGCTTCTCAAAATCAAGGTTGACATGTTTAGAGTTCCCTCGGACATTTTGGCAATCCTGGCGAAACTTTTGACGTTCTCAAGAAATTTTCCAAATCCCCAACAAAATTCTTACACTTTCACATCAAAATCTCTAAAAGTCCGGTTGAGTTTCTCAAAATCAAGGTTGACATGTTTAGAGTTCCCTCAAACATTTTGGCATTCCTGGCGAAACTTTTGACGGTCTCATGAAATTTTCCTAATCCCAAACAAAATTCTTACACTTTCACGTCAAAATCTCTAAAAGTCCGGTTGATCTTCTCAAAATCAAGGTTGACATGTTTAGAGTTCCCTCAAACATTTTGGCATTCCTGGTGAAACTTTTGACGTTCTCACGAAATTCTCCAAATCCCCAACAAAATTCTTACACTTTCACATCAAAATCTCTAAAACTCCGGTGGAGCTTCTCAAAATCAAGGTGGACATGTTTAGAGTTCCCTCGAACATTTTGGCAATCCTGGCGAAACTTTTGACGTTCTCACGAAATTTTACAAATCCCAAACAAAATTCTTACACTTTCACATCAAAATCTCTAAAACTCTGGTTGAGCTTCTCAAAATCAAGGTTTACATGTTTAGTGTTCAGACAAACATTTTGACATTCCTGGCGAAACTTTTCACTTTCTCACGAAATTTTCTAAATCCCCAACAGAATTCTTACACTTTCACGTCAAAATCTCTAAAAGTCCGGTTGATCTTCTCAAAATCAAGGTTGACATGTTTAGAGTTCCCTCAAACATTTTGGCATTCCTGGTGAAACTTTTGACGTTCTCACGAAATTCTCCAAATCCCCAACAAAATTCTTACACTTTCACATCAAAATCTCTAAAACTCTGGTTGAGCTTCTCAAAATCAAGGTTTACATGTTTAGTGTTCAGACAAACATTTTGACATTCCTGGCGAAACTTTTCACTTTCTCACGAAATTTTCTAAATCCCCAACAGAATTCTTACACTTTCACATCAAAATCTCTAAAAGTCCGGTTGAGCTTCTCAAAATCAAGGTTGACATGTTTAGAGTTCCCTCGAACATCTCGAACATGTTGGCAATCCTGGCGAAACTTTTGACGTTCTCACGCAATTTTCCAAATCCCCAACAAAATTCTTACATTTTGACGTCAAAAACTCTAAAAGTCCGGTTGAGCTTCTCAAAATCAAGGTTGACATGTTTAGAGTTCCCTCGAACATTTTGGCAATCCTGGCGAAACTTTTGACGTTCTCACGAAATTTTACAAATCCCAAACAAAATTCTTACACTTTCACATCAAAATCTCTAAAACTCTGGTTGAGCTTCTCAAAATCAAGGTTTACATGTTTAGTGTTCAGACAAACATTTTGACATTCCTGGCGAAACTTTTCACTTTCTCACGAAATTTTCTAAATCCCCAACAGAATTCTTACACTTTCACATCAAAATCTCTAAAACTCCTGTTGAGCTTCTCAAAATCAAGGTTGACATGTTTAGAGTTCCCTCGAACATTTTGGCAATCCTGGCGAAACTTTTGACTTTCTCAAGAAATTTTCCAAATCCCCAACAAAATTCTTACACTTTGACGTCAAAATCTCTGAAAGTGCGGTTGAGCTTCTCAAAATCAAGGTTGACATGTTTAGAGTTCCCTCAAACGTTTTGGCAATCCTGGCGAAAATTTTGACCGTCTCATGAAATTTTCCTAATCCCCGACAAAATTCTTACACTTTCGCGTCAAAATCTCTAAAACTCCGGTTGAGCTTCTCAAAATCAAGGTTGACATGTTTAGAGTTCCCTCAAACATTTTGGCAATCCTTGTGAAACTTTTGACGTTCTCAAGAAATTTTCCAAATCCCCAACAAAATTCTTACAATTTCACGTCAAAATCTCTGAAAGTCCGGTTGAGCTTCTCAAAATCAAGGTGGACATCTTTAGAGTTCCCTCGAACAGTTTGGCAATCCTGTTAAAACTTTTGACTTTCTCACAAAATTTTCCACATCCCCGACAAAATTCTTACACTTTCACATCAAAATCTCTAAAACTCCGGTGGAGCTTCTCAAAATCAAGGTGGACATGTTTAGAGTTCCCTCAAACATTTTGGCAATCCTGCCGAAACTTTTGACGTTCTCACGAAATTTTCCAAATCCCCAACAAAATTCTTACACTTTCACATCAAAATCTCTAAAACTCCGGTGGAGCTTCTCAAAATCAAGGTGGACATGTTTAGAGTTCCCTCGAACATTTTGGCAATCCTGGCGAAACTGTTGACGTTCTCACGAAATTTTCCAAATCCCCGACAAAATTCCTACACTTTCATGTCAAAATCTCAAAAACTCCGGTTGAGCTTCTCAAAATCAAGGTTGACATGTTTAGAGTTCCCTCGAACATCTCGAACATTTTGGCAATCCTGGCGAAACTTTTGACGTTCTCACGCAATTTTCCAAATCCCCAACAAAATTCTTACATTTTGACGTCAAAAACTCTAAAAGTCCGGTTGAGCTTCTCAAAATCAAGGTTGACATGTTTAGAGTTCCCTCGAACATTTTGGCAATCCTGGCGAAACTTTTGACGTTCTCACGAAATTTTACAAATCCCAAACAAAATTCTTACACTTTCACATCAAAATCTCTAAAACTCTGGTTGAGCTTCTCAAAATCAAGGTTTACATGTTTAGTGTTCAGACAAACATTTTGACATTCCTGGCGAAACTTTTCACTTTCTCACGAAATTTTCTAAATCCCCAACAGAATTCTTACACTTTCACATCAAAATCTCTAAAACTCCTGTTGAGCTTCTCAAAATCAAGGTTGACATGTTTAGAGTTCCCTCAAACATTTTGGCAATCCTTGTGAAACTTTTGACTTTCTCAAGAAATTTTCCAAATCCCCAACAAAATTCTTACACTTTGACGTCAAAATCTCTGAAAGTGCGGTTGAGCTTCTCAAAATCAAGGTTGACATGTTTAGAGTTCCCTCAAACGTTTTGGCAATCCTGGCGAAAATTTTGACCGTCTCATGAAATTTTCCTAATCCCCGACAAAATTCTTACACTTTGACGTCAAAATCTCTGAAAGTGCGGTTGAGCTTCTCAAAATCAAGGTTGACATGTTTAGAGTTCCCTCAAACATTTTGGCAATCCTTGTGAAACTTTTGACGTTCTCAAGAAATTTTCCAAATCCCCAACAAAATTCTTACAATTTCACGTCAAAATCTCTGAAAGTCCGGTTGAGCTTCTCAAAATCAAGGTGGACATCTTTAGAGTTCCCTCGAACAGTTTGGCATTCCTGGCGAAACTTTTGACTTTCTCACGAAATTTCCCAAATCCCCAACAAAATTCTTACACTTTCACATCAAAATCTCTAAAACTCCGGTTGAGCTTCTCAAAATCAAGGTTGACATGTTTAGAGTTCCCGCGGACATTTTGGCAATTCTGGCGAAACTTTTGACGCTTTCATGAAATTTTCCATATCCCTGAAAAAATTCTTACACTTTGACGTCAAAATCTCTAAAAGTCCGGTTGAGCTTCTCAAAATCAAGGTGGACATGTTTAGAGTTCCCTCAAACATTTTGGCAATCCTGGCGAAACTGTTGACTTTCTCACAAAATTTTCCACATCCCCGACAAAATTCTTACACTTTCACATCAAAATCTCTAAAACTCCGGTGGAGCTTCTCAAAATCAAGGTGGACATGTTTAGAGTTCCCTCAAACATTTTGGCAATCCTGGCGAAACTGTTGACGTTCTCAGGAAATTTTCCAGTTCCCCGAAAAAATTCCTGCACTTTCACGTCAAAATCTCAAAAACTCCGGTTGAGCTTCTCAAAATCAAGGTTGACATGTTTAGAGTTCCCTCGGACATTTTGGCAATCCTGGCGAAACTTTTGACGTTCTCAAGAAATTTTACAAATCCCCAACAAAATTCTTACACTTTCACATCAAAATCTCTAAAAGTCTGGTTGAGTTTCTCAAAATCAAGGTTGACATGTTTAGAGTTCCCTCAAACATTTTGGCATTCCTGGCGAAACTTTTGACGGTCTCATGAAATTTTCCTAATCCCAAACAAAATTCTTACACTTTCACGTCAAAATCTCTAAAAGTCCGGTTGAGCTTCTCAAAATCAAGGTTGACATGTTTAGAGTTCCCTCAAACATTTTGGCATTCCTGGTGAAACTTTTGACGTTCTCACGAAATTTTCCAAATCCCCAACAAAATTCTTACACTTTGACGTCAAAATCTCTAAAAGTCCGGTTGAGCTTCTCAAAATCAAGGTGGACATGTTTAGAGTTCCCTCAAACATTTTGGCAATCCTGGCGAAACTGTTGACTTTCTCACAAAATTTTCCACATCCCCGACAAAATTCTTACACTTTCACATCAAAATCTCTAAAACTCCGGTGGAGCTTCTCAAAATCAAGGTGGACATGTTTAGAGTTCCCTCAAACATTTTGGCAATCCTGGCGAAACTGTTGACGTTCTCAGGAAATTTTCCAGTTCCCCGAAAAAATTCCTGCACTTTCACGTCAAAATCTCAAAAACTCTGGTTGAGCTTCTCAAAATCAAGGTTGACATGTTTAGAGTTCCCTCGGACATTTTGGCAATCCTGGCGAAACTTTTGACGTTCTCAAGAAATTTTACAAATCCCCAACAAAATTCTTACACTTTCACATCAAAATCTCTAAAAGTCTGGTTGAGTTTCTCAAAATCAAGGTTGACATGTTTAGAGTTCCCTCAAACATTTTGGCATTCCTGGCGAAACTTTTGACGGTCTCATGAAATTTTCCTAATCCCAAACAAAATTCTTACACTTTCACGTCAAAATCTCTAAAAGTCCGGTTGAGCTTCTCAAAATCAAGGTTGACATGTTTAGAGTTCCCTCAAACATTTTGGCATTCCTGGTGAAACTTTTGACGTTCTCACGAAATTTTCCAAATCCCCAACAAAATTCTTACACTTTCACATCAAAATCTCTAAAACTCCGGTGGAGCTTCTCAAAATCAAGGTGGACATGTTTAGAGTTCCCTCGAACATTTTGGCAATCCTGGCGAAACTGTTGACGTTCTCAGGAAATTTTCCAGTTCCCCGAAAAAATTCCTGCACTTTCACGTCAAAATCTCAAAAACTCCGGTTGAGCTTCTCAAAATCAAGGTTGACATGTTTAGAGTTCCCTCGAACATCTCGAACATGTTGGCAATCCTGGCGAAACTTTTGACGTTCTCACGCAATTTTCCAAATCCCCAACAAAATTCTTACATATTGACGTCAAAAACTCTAAAAGTCCGGTTGAGCTTCTCAAAATCAAGGTTGACATGTTTAGAGTTCCCTCGAACATTTTGGCAATCCTGGCGAAACTTTTGACGTTCTCACGAAATTTTACAAATCCCAAATAAAATTCTTACACTTTCACATCAAAATCTCTAAAACTCTGGTTGAGCTTCTCAAAATCAAGGTTTACATGTTTAGTGTTCAGACAAACATTTTGACATTCCTGGCGAAACTTTTCACTTTCTCACGAAATTTTCTAAATCCCCAACAAAATTCTTACACTTTCACATCAAAATCTCTAAAACTCCTGTTGAGATTCTCAAAATCAAGGTTGACATGTTTAGAGTTCCCACGAACATTTTGGCGTTCCTTACGAAACTTTTGACGTTCTCAAGAAATTTTCCAAATCCCCAACAAAATTCTTACACTTTCACGTCAAAATCTCTGAAAGTCCGGTTGAGCTTCTCAAAATCAAGGTTGACATGTTTAGAGTTCCCTCGAACATTTTGGCAATCCTGGCGAAACTTTTGACGGTTTCACGAAATTTTCCAAATCCCCAACAAAATTCTTACACTTTCACATCAAAATCTCTAAAACTCTGGTTGAGCTTCTCAAAATCAAGGTGGACATGTTTAGAGTTCCCTCAAACATTTTGGCAATCCAGGTGAAACTTTTGACGTTCTCACGAAATTTTCCAAATCCCCGACAAAATTCCTACACTTTCATGTCAAAATCTCTAAAAGTCCGGTTGAGCTTCTCAAAATCAAGGTTGACATGTTTAGAGTTCCCTCGAACATCTCGAACATGTTGGCAATCCTGGCGAAACTTTTGACGTTCTCACGCAATTTTCCAAATCCCCAACAAAATTCTTACATTTTGACGTCAAAAACTCTAAAAGTCCGGTTGAGCTTCTCAAAATCAAGGTTGACATGTTTAGAGTTCCCTCGAACATTTTGGCAATCCTGGCGAAACTTTTGACGTTCTCACGAAATTTTACAAATCCCAAACAAAATTCTTACACTTTCACATCAAAATCTCTAAAACTCTGGTTGAGCTTCTCAAAATCAAGGTTTACATGTTTAGTGTTCAGACAAACATTTTGACATTCCTGGCGAAACTTTTCACTTTCTCACGAAATTTTCTAAATCCCCAACAGAATTCTTACACTTTCACATCAAAATCTCTAAAACTCCTGTTGAGCTTCTCAAAATCAAGGTTGACATGTTTAGAGTTCCCTCAAACATTTTGGCAATCCTTGTGAAACTTTTGACTTTCTCAAGAAATTTTCCAAATCCCCAACAAAATTCTTACACTTTGACGTCAAAATCTCTAAAAGTCCGGTTGAGCTTCTCAAAATCAAGGTGGACATGTTTAGAGTTCCCTCGAACATTTTGGCAATCCTGTTAAAACTTTTGACTTTCTCACAAAATTTTCCACATCCCCGACAAAATTCTTACACTTTCACATCAAAATCTCTAAAACTCCGGTGGAGCTTCTCAAAATCAAGGTGGACATGTTTAGAGTTCCCTCGAACATTTTGGCAATCCTGGCGAAACTTTTGACGTTCTCAGGAAATTTTCCAGTTCCCCGAAAAAATTCCTGCACTTTCACGTCAAAATCTCAAAAACTCCGGTTGAGCTTCTCAAAATCAAGGTTGACATGTTTAGAGTTCCCTCGGACATTTTGGCAATCCTGGCGAAACTTTTGACGTTCTCAAGAAATTTTCCAAATCCCCAACAAAATTCTTACACTTTCACATCAAAATCTCTAAAAGTCCGGTTGAGTTTCTCAAAATCAAGGTTGACATGTTTAGAGTTCCCTCAAACATTTTGGCATTCCTGGCGAAACTTTTGACGGTCTCATGAAATTTTCCTAATCCCAAACAAAATTCTTACACTTTCACGTCAAAATCTCTAAAAGTCCGGTTGATCTTCTCAAAATCAAGGTTGACATGTTTAGAGTTCCCTCAAACATTTTGGCATTCCTGGTGAAACTTTTGACGTTCTCACGAAATTCTCCAAATCCCCAACAAAATTCTTACACTTTCACATCAAAATCTCTAAAACTCCGGTGGAGCTTCTCAAAATCAAGGTGGACATGTTTAGAGTTCCCTCGAACATTTTGGCAATCCTGGCGAAACTGTTGACGTTCTCAGGAAATTTTCCAGTTCCCCGAAAAAATTCCTGCACTATCACGTCAAAATCTCAAAAACTCCGGTTGAGCTTCTCAAAATCAGGGTTGACATGTTTAGAGTTCCCTCGGACATTTTGGCAATCCTGGCGAAACTTTTGACGTTCTCAAGAAATTTTCCAAATCCCCAACAAAATTCTTTCACTTTCACATCAAAATCTCTAAAAGTCCGGTTGAGTTTCTCAAAATCAAGGTTGACATGTTTAGAGTTCCCTCAAACATTTTGGCATTCCTGGCGAAACTTTTGACGGTCTCATGAAATTTTCCTAATCCCAAACAAAATTCTTACACTTTCACGTCAAAATCTCTAAAAGTCCGGTTGATCTTCTCAAAATCAAGGTTGACATGTTTAGAGTTCCCTCAAACATTTTGACATTCCTGGCGAAACTTTTGACTTTCTCACGAAATTTTCCAAATCCCCAACAAAATTCTTATACTTTCACATCAAAATCTCTAAAACTCCGGTGGAGCTTCTCAAAATCAAGGTTGACATGTTTAGAGTTCCCTCGAACATCTCGAACATGTTGGCAATCCTGGCGAAACTTTTGACGTTCTCACGCAATTTTCCAAATCCCCAACAAAATTCTTACATTTTGACGTCAAAAACTCTAAAAGTCCGGTTGAGCTTCTCAAAATCAAGGTTGACATGTTTAGAGTTCCCTCGAACATTTTGGCAATCCTGGCGAAACTTTTGACGTTCTCACGAAATTTTACAAATCCCAAACAAAATTCTTACACTTTCACATCAAAATCTCTAAAACTCTGGTTGAGCTTCTCAAAATCAAGGTTTACATGTTTAGTGTTCAGACAAACATTTTGACATTCCTGGCGAAACTTTTCACTTTCTCACGAAATTTTCTAAATCCCCAACAAAATTCTTACACTTTCACATCAAAATCTCTAAAACTCCTGTTGAGATTCTCAAAATCAAGGTTGACATGTTTAGAGTTCCCACGAACATTTTGGCGTTCCTTACGAAACTTTTGACGTTCTCAAGAAATTTTCCAAATCCCCAACAAAATTCTTACACTTTCACGTCAAAATCTCTGAAAGTCCGGTTGAGCTTCTCAAAATCAAGGTTGACATGTTTAGAGTTCCCTCAAACGTTTTGGCAATCCTGGCGAAACTTTTGACGGTTTCACGAAATTTTCCAAATCCCAAACAAAATTCTTACACTTTCACATCAAAATCTCTAAAACTCTGGTTGAGCTTCTCAAAATCAAGGTGGACATGTTTAGAGTTCCCTCAAACATTTTGGCAATCCAGGTGAAACTTTTGACGTTCTCACGAAATTTTCCAAATCCCCGACAAAATTCCTACACTTTCATGTCAAAATCTCTAAAAGTCCGGTTGAGCTTCTCAAAATCAAGGTTGACATGTTTAGAGTTCCCTCGAACATCTCGAACATGTTGGCAATCCTGGCGAAACTTTTGACGTTCTCACGCAATTTTCCAAATCCCCAACAAAATTCTTACATTTTTGACGTCAAAAACTCTAAAAGTCCGGTTGAGCTTCTCAAAATCAAGGTTGACATGTTTAGAGTTCCCTCGAACATTTTGGCAATCCTGGCGAAACTTTTGACGTTCTCACGAAATTTTACAAATCCCAAACAAAATTCTTACACTTTCACATCAAAATCTCTAAAACTCTGGTTGAGCTTCTCAAAATCAAGGTTTACATGTTTAGTGTTCAGACAAACATTTTGACATTCCTGGCGAAACTTTTCACTTTCTCACGAAATTTTCTAAATCCCCAACAGAATTCTTACACTTTCACATCAAAATCTCTAAAACTCCTGTTGAGCTTCTCAAAATCAAGGTTGACATGTTTAGAGTTCCCTCAAACATTTTGGCAATCCTTGTGAAACTTTTGACTTTCTCAAGAAATTTTCCAAATCCCCAACAAAATTCTTACACTTTCACGTCAAAATCTCTGAAAGTCCGGTTGAGCTTCTCAAAATCAAGGTGGACATGTTTAGAGTTCCCTCGAACATTTTGGCAATCCTGGCGAAACTTTTGACGTTCTCAAGAAATTCTCCAAATCCCCGACAAATATCTTACACTTTGACGTCAAAATCTCTAAAACTCTGGTTGAGCTTCTCAAAATCAAGGTTGACATGTTTAGAGTTCCCTCGAACATTTTGGCAATCCTGGCGAAACTTTTGACGTTCTCAGGAAATTTTCCAAATCCCCGAAAAAATTCCTACACATTCACGTCAAAATCTCTAAAACTCTGGTTGAGCTTCTCAAAATCAAGGTTGACATGTTTAGAGTTCCCTCGAACATTTTGGCAATCCTGGCGAAACTTTTGACGTTCTCAGGAAATTTTCCATATCCCCGAAAAAATTCCTACACTTTCACGTCAAAATCTCTAAACCTCTGGTTGAGCTTCTCAAAATCAAGGTTGACATGTTTACAGTTCCCTCAAACATTTTGGCATTCCTGGCGAAACTTTTGACGGTCTCATGAAATTTTCCTAATCCCAAACAAAATTCTTACACTTTCACATCAAAATCTCTAAAACTCCGGTTGAGCTTCTCAAAATCAAGGTTGACATGTTTAGAGTTCCCTCGAACATCTCGAACATGTTGGCAATCCTGGCGAAACTTTTGACGTTCTCACGCAATTTTCCAAATCCCAAACAAAATTCTTACACTTTCACATCAAAATCTCTAAAACTCAGGTTGAGCTTCTCAAAATAAAGGTGGACAATCGTTAGAGTTCCCTCGAACATTTTGGCAATCCTGGCGAAACTTTTGACGTTCTCACGAAATTTTACAAATCCCAAACAAAATTCTTACACTTTCTCATCAAAATCTCTAAAACTCTGGTTGAGCTTCTCAAAATCAAGGTTGACATGTTTAGTGTTCAGACAAACATTTTGACATTCCTGGCGAAACTTTTCACTTTCTCACGAAATTTTCTAAATCCCCAACAAAATTCTTACACTTTCACATCAAAATCTCTAAAACTCCTGTTGAGATTCTCAAAATCAAGGTTGACATGTTTAGAGTTCCCACGAACATTTTGGCGTTCCTTACGAAACTTTTGACGTTCTCAAGAAATTTTCCAAATCCCCAACAAAATTCTTACACTTTCACGTCAAAATCTCTGAAAGTCCGGTTGAGCTTCTCAAAATCAAGGTTGACATGTTATGAGTTCCCTCAAACGTTTTGGCAATCCTGGCGAAACTTTTGACGGTTTCACGAAATATTCCAAATCCCCAACAAAATTCTTACACTTTCACATCAAAATCTCTAAAACTCTGGTTGAGCTTCTCAAAATCAAGGTGGACATGTTTAGAGTTCCCTCAAACATTTTGGCAATCCTGGCGAAACTTTTCACTTTCTCACGAAATTTTCTAAATCCCCAACAGAATTCTTACACTTTCACATCAAAATCTCTAAAACTCCTGTTGAGCTTCTCAAAATCAAGGTTGACATGTTTAGATTTCCCTCGAACATTTTGGCAATCCTTGTGAAACTTTTGACTTTCTCAAGAAATTTTCCAAATCCCCAACAAAATTCTTACACTTTCACGTCAAAATCTCTGAAATTCCGGTTGAGCTTCTCAAAATCAAGGTTTACATGTTTAGTGTTCAGACAAACATTTTGACATTCCTGGCGAAACTTTTCACTTTCTCACGAAATTTTCTAAATCCCCAACAGAATTCTTACACTTTCACATCAAAATCTCTAAAACTCCTGTTGAGCTTCTCAAAATCAAGGTTGACATGTTTAGATTTCCCTCGAACATTTTGGCAATCCTTGTGAAACTTTTGACTTTCTCAAGAAATTTTCCAAATCCCCAACAAAATTCTTACACTTTCACGTCAAAATCTCTGAAATTCCGGTTGAGCTTCTCAAAATCAAGGTTTACATGTTTAGTGTTCAGACAAACATTTTGACATTCCTGGCGAAACTTTTCACTTTCTCACGAAATTTTCTAAATCCCCAACAGAATTCTTACACTTTCACATCAAAATCTCTAAAACTCCTGTTGAGCTTCTCAAAATCAAGGTTGACATGTTTAGATTTCCCTCGAACATTTTGGCAATCCTGGCGAAAATTTTGACATTCTCACAAAATTTTCCAAATCCCCAACAAAATTCTTACACTTTCACATCAAAATCTCTAAAAGTCCGGCTGAGCTTCTCAAAATTAAGGTTGACATGTTTAGAGTTCCCTCGAATATTTTGGCAATCCTGGCGAAACTTTTGATGTTCTCAGGAAATTTTCCAAATCCCCAACAAAATTCCTACACTTTCACGTCAAAATCTCTAAAAGTCCGGTTGAGCATCTCAAAATCAAGCTTGACATGTTTAGAATTCCCTCAAACATTTTGGCAATTCGTGAGAAACTTCGACGTTCTCAAGAAATTTTCCAAATCCCCGACAAAATTCCTACACTTTCATGTCAAAATCTCTAAAAGTCCGGTTGAGCTTCTCAAAATCAAGGTTGACATGTTTAGAGTTCCCTCAAACATTTTGGCAATCCTGGCGAAACTTTTGACGTTCTCACGAAATTTTACAAATCCCAAATAAAATTCTTACACTTTCACATCAAAATCTCTAAAACTCTGGTTGAGCTTCTCAAAATCAAGGTTTACATGTTTAGTGTTCAGACAAACATTTTGACATTCCTGGCGAAACTTTTCACTTTCTCACGAAATTTTCTAAATCCCCAACAAAATTCTTACACTTTCACATCAAAATCTCTAAAACCCCTGTTGAGATTCTCAAAATCAAGGTTGACATGTTTAGAGTTCCCACGAACATTTTGGCGTTCCTTACGAAACTTTTGACGTTCTCAAGAAATTTTCCAAATCCCCAACAAAATTCTTACACTTTCACGTCAAAATCTCTGAAAGTCCGGTTGAGCTTCTCAAAATCAAGGTTGACATGTTTAGAGTTCCCTCGAACATTTTGGCAATCCTGGCGAAACTTTTGACGGTTTCACGAAATTTTCCAAATCCCAAACAAAATTCTTACACTTTCACATCAAAATCTCTAAAACTCTGGTTGAGCTTCTCAAAATCAAGGTGGACATGTTTAGAGTTCCCTCAAACATTTTGGCAATCCAGGTGAAACTTTTGACGTTCTCACGAAATTTTCCAAATCCCCGACAAAATTCCTACACTTTCATGTCAAAATCTCTAAAAGTCCGGTTGAGCTTCTCAAAATCAAGGTTGACATGTTTAGAGTTCCCTCGAACATCTCGAACATGTTGGCAATCCTGGCGAAACTTTTGACGTTCTCACGCAATTTTCCAAATCCCCAACAAAATTCTTACATTTTGACGTCAAAAACTCTAAAAGTCCGGTTGAGCTTCTCAAAATCAAGGTTGACATGTTTAGAGTTCCCTCGGACATTTTGGCAATCCTGGCGAAACTTTTGACGTTCTCAAGAAATTTTACAAATCCCCAACAAAATTCTTACACTTTCACATCAAAATCTCTAAAAGTCTGGTTGAGTTTCTCAAAATCAAGGTTGACATGTTTAGAGTTCCCTCAAACATTTTGGCATTCCTGGCGAAACTTTTGACGGTCTCATGAAATTTTCCTAATCCCAAACAAAATTCTTACACTTTCACGTCAAAATCTCTAAAAGTCCGGTTGAGCTTCTCAAAATCAAGGTTGACATGTTTAGAGTTCCCTCGAACGTTTTGGCAATCCTGGCGAAACTTTTGACGTTCTCACGAAATTTTCCAAATCCCCAACAAAATTCTTACACTTTCACATCAAAATCTCTAAAACTCCGGTGGAGCTTCTCAAAATCAAGGTGGACATGTTTAGAGTTCCCTCAAACATTTTGGCAATCCTGGCGAAACTGTTGACGTTCTCACGAAATTTTCCAAATCCCCGACAAAATTCCTACACTTTCATGTCAAAATCTCTAAAAGTCCGGTTGAGCTTCTCAAAATCAAGGTTGACATGTTTAGAGTTCCCTCGAACATCTCGAACATGTTGGCAATCCTGGCGAAACTTTTGACGTTCTCACGCAATTTTCCAAATCCCCAACAAAATTCTTACATTTTGACGTCAAAAACTCTAAAAGTCCGGTTGAGCTTCTCAAAATCAAGGTTGACATGTTTAGAGTTCCCTCGAACATTTTGGCAATCCTGGCGAAACTTTTGACGTTCTCACGAAATTTTACAAATCCCAAACAAAATTCTTACACTTTCACATCAAAATCTCTAAAACTCTGGTTGAGCTTCTCAAAATCAAGGTTTACATGTTTAGTGTTCAGACAAACATTTTGACATTCCTGGCGAAACTTTTCACTTTCTCACGAAATTTTCTAAATCCCCAACAGAATTCTTACACTTTCACATCAAAATCTCTAAAACTCCTGTTGAGCTTCTCAAAATCAAGGTTGACATGTTTAGAGTTCCCTCAAACATTTTGGCAATCCTTGTGAAACTTTTGACTTTCTCAAGAAATTTTCCAAATCCCCAACAAAATTCTTACACTTTGACGTCAAAATCTCTAAAAGTCCGGTTGAGCTTCTCAAAATCAAGGTGGACATGTTTAGAGTTCCCTCGAACATTTTGGCAATCCTGTTAAAACTTTTGACTTTCTCACAAAATTTTCCACATCCCCGACAAAATTCTTACACTTTCACATCAAAATCTCTAAAACTCCGGTGGAGCTTCTCAAAATCAAGGTGGACATGTTTAGAGTTCCCTCGAACATTTTGGCAATCCTGGCGAAACTTTTGACGTTCTCAGGAAATTTTCCAGTTCCCCGAAAAAATTCCTGCACTTTCACGTCAAAATCTCAAAAACTCCGGTTGAGCTTCTCAAAATCAAGGTTGACATGTTTAGAGTTCCCTCGGACATTTTGGCAATCCTGGCGAAACTTTTGACGTTCTCAAGAAATTTTCCAAATCCCCAACAAAATTCTTACACTTTCACATCAAAATCTCTAAAAGTCCGGTTGAGTTTCTCAAAATCAAGGTTGACATGTTTAGAGTTCCCTCAAACATTTTGGCATTCCTGGCGAAACTTTTGACGGTCTCATGAAATTTTCCTAATCCCAAACAAAATTCTTACACTTTCACGTCAAAATCTCTAAAAGTCCGGTTGATCTTCTCAAAATCAAGGTTGACATGTTTAGAGTTCCCTCAAACATTTTGGCATTCCTGGTGAAACTTTTGACGTTCTCACGAAATTCTCCAAATCCCCAACAAAATTCTTACACTTTCACATCAAAATCTCTAAAACTCCGGTGGAGATTCTCAAAATCAAGGTGGACATGTTTAGAGTTCCCTCGAACATTTTGGCAATCCTGGCGAAACTGTTGACGTTCTCAGGAAATTTTCCAGTTCCCCGAAAAAATTCCTGCACTATCACGTCAAAATCTCAAAAACTCCGGTTGAGCTTCTCAAAATCAGGGTTGACATGTTTAGAGTTCCCTCGGACATTTTGGCAATCCTGGCGAAACTTTTGACGTTCTCAAGAAATTTTCCAAATCCCCAACAAAATTCTTTCACTTTCACATCAAAATCTCTAAAAGTCCGGTTGAGTTTCTCAAAATCAAGGTTGACATGTTTAGAGTTCCCTCAAACATTTTGGCATTCCTGGCGAAACTTTTGACGGTCTCATGAAATTTTCCTAATCCCAAACAAAATTCTTACACTTTCACGTCAAAATATCTAAAAGTCCGGTTGATCTTCTCAAAATCAAGGTTGACATGTTTAGAGTTCCCTCAAACATTTTGACATTCCTGGCGAAACTTTTGACTTTCTCACGAAATTTTCCAAATCCCCAACAAAATTCTTATACTTTCACATCAAAATCTCTAAAACTCCGGTGGAGCTTCTCAAAATCAAGGTTGACATGTTTAGAGTTCCCTCGAACATCTCGAACATGTTGGCAATCCTGGCGAAACTTTTGACGTTCTCACGCAATTTTCCAAATCCCCAACAAAATTCTTACATTTTGACGTCAAAAACTCTAAAAGTCCGGTTGAGCTTCTCAAAATCAAGGTTGACATGTTTAGAGTTCCCTCGAACATTTTGGCAATCCTGGCGAAACTTTTGACGTTCTCACGAAATTTTACAAATCCCAAACAAAATTCTTACACTTTCACATCAAAATCTCTAAAACTCTGGTTGAGCTTCTCAAAATCAAGGTTTACATGTTTAGTGTTCAGACAAACATTTTGACATTCCTGGCGAAACTTTTCACTTTCTCACGAAATTTTCTAAATCCCCAACAAAATTCTTACACTTTCACATCAAAATCTCTAAAACTCCTGTTGAGATTCTCAAAATCAAGGTTGACATGTTTAGAGTTCCCACGAACATTTTGGCGTTCCTTACGAAACTTTTGACGTTCTCAAGAAATTTTCCAAATCCCCAACAAAATTCTTACACTTTCACGTCAAAATCTCTGAAAGTCCGGTTGAGCTTCTCAAAATCAAGGTTGACATGTTTAGAGTTCCCTCAAACGTTTTGGCAATCCTGGCGAAACTTTTGACGGTTTCACGAAATTTTCCAAATCCCAAACAAAATTCTTACACTTTCACATCAAAATCTCTAAAACTCTGGTTGAGCTTC
The DNA here is from genome assembly GCF_964273445.1 of Streptopelia decaocto. NCBI lineage: Eukaryota > Metazoa > Chordata > Aves > Columbiformes > Columbidae > Streptopelia > Streptopelia decaocto. The sequence continues at coordinate 48,455,222 of NC_138661.1, read as the reverse complement.
TCAAAATCAAGGTGGACATGTTTAGAGTTCCCTCAAACATTTTGGCAATCCAGGTGAAACTTTTGACGTTCTCACGAAATTTTCCAAATCCCCGACAAAATTCCTACACTTTCATGTCAAAATCTCTAAAAGTCCGGTTGAGCTTCTCAAAATCAAGGTTGACATGTTTAGAGTTCCCTCGAACATCTCGAACATGTTGGCAATCCTGGCGAAACTTTTGACGTTCTCACGCAATTTTCCAAATCCCCAACAAAATTCTTACATTTTTGACGTCAAAAACTCTAAAAGTCCGGTTGAGCTTCTCAAAATCAAGGTTGACATGTTTAGAGTTCCCTCGAACATTTTGGCAATCCTGGCGAAACTTTTGACGTTCTCACGAAATTTTACAAATCCCAAACAAAATTCTTACACTTTCACATCAAAATCTCTAAAACTCTGGTTGAGCTTCTCAAAATCAAGGTTTACATGTTTAGTGTTCAGACAAACATTTTGACATTCCTGGCGAAACTTTTCACTTTCTCACGAAATTTTCTAAATCCCCAACAGAATTCTTACACTTTCACATCAAAATCTCTAAAACTCCTGTTGAGCTTCTCAAAATCAAGGTTGACATGTTTAGAGTTCCCTCAAACATTTTGGCAATCCTTGTGAAACTTTTGACTTTCTCAAGAAATTTTCCAAATCCCCAACAAAATTCTTACACTTTCACGTCAAAATCTCTGAAAGTCCGGTTGAGCTTCTCAAAATCAAGGTGGACATGTTTAGAGTTCCCTCGAACATTTTGGCAATCCTGGCGAAACTTTTGACGTTCTCAAGAAATTCTCCAAATCCCCGACAAATATCTTACACTTTGACGTCAAAATCTCTAAAACTCTGGTTGAGCTTCTCAAAATCAAGGTTGACATGTTTAGAGTTCCCTCGAACATTTTGGCAATCCTGGCGAAACTTTTGACGTTCTCAGGAAATTTTCCATATCCCCGAAAAAATTCCTACACTTTCACGTCAAAATCTCTAAACCTCTGGTTGAGCTTCTCAAAATCAAGGTTGACATGTTTACAGTTCCCTCAAACATTTTGGCATTCCTGGCGAAACTTTTGACGGTCTCATGAAATTTTCCTAATCCCAAACAAAATTCTTACACTTTCACATCAAAATCTCTAAAACTCCGGTTGAGCTTCTCAAAATCAAGGTTGACATGTTTAGAGTTCCCTCGAACATCTCGAACATGTTGGCAATCCTGGCGAAACTTTTGACGTTCTCACGCAATTTTCCAAATCCCAAACAAAATTCTTACACTTTCACATCAAAATCTCTAAAACTCAGGTTGAGCTTCTCAAAATAAAGGTGGACAATCGTTAGAGTTCCCTCGAACATTTTGGCAATCCTGGCGAAACTTTTGACGTTCTCACGAAATTTTACAAATCCTAAACAAAATTCTTACACTTTCTCATCAAAATCTCTAAAACTCTGGTTGAGCTTCTCAAAATCAAGGTTGACATGTTTAGTGTTCAGACAAACATTTTGACATTCCTGGCGAAACTTTTCACTTTCTCACGAAATTTTCTAAATCCCCAACAAAATTCTTACACTTTCACATCAAAATCTCTAAAACTCCTGTTGAGATTCTCAAAATCAAGGTTGACATGTTTAGAGTTCCCACGAACATTTTGGCGTTCCTTACGAAACTTTTGACGTTCTCAAGAAATTTTCCAAATCCCCAACAAAATTCTTACACTTTCACGTCAAAATCTCTGAAAGTCCGGTTGAGCTTCTCAAAATCAAGGTTGACATGTTATGAGTTCCCTCAAACGTTTTGGCAATCCTGGCGAAACTTTTGACGGTTTCACGAAATATTCCAAATCCCCAACAAAATTCTTACACTTTCACATCAAAATCTCTAAAACTCTGGTTGAGCTTCTCAAAATCAAGGTGGACATGTTTAGAGTTCCCTCAAACATTTTGGCAATCCTGGCGAAACTTTTGACGTTCTCACGAAATTTTCCAAATCCCCAACAAAATTCTTACACTTTCACATCAAAATCTCTAAAAGTCCGGTTGAGCTTCTCAAAATCAAGGTTGACATGTTTAGAGTTCCCTCAAACATTTTGGCATTCCTGGCGAAACTTTTGACGGTCTCATGAAATTTTCCTAATCCCAAACAAAATTCTTACACTTTCACATCAAAATCTCTAAAACTCCGGTTGAGCTTCTCAAAATCAAGGTTGACATGTTTAGAGTTCCCTCGAACATCTCGAACATGTTGGCAATCCTGGCGAAACTTTTGACGTTCTCACGCAATTTTCCAAATCCCCAACAAAATTATTACATTTTGACGTCAAAAACTCTAAAAGTCCGGTTGAGCTTCTCAAAATCAAGGTTGACATGTTTAGTGTTCAGACAAACATTTTGACATTCCTGGCGAAACTTTTCACTTTCTCACGAAATTTTCTAAATCCCCAACAGAATTCTTACACTTTCACATCAAAATCTCTAAAACTCCTGTTGAGCTTCTCAAAATCAAGGTTGACATGTTTAGATTTCCCTCGAACATTTTGGCAATCCTTGTGAAACTTTTGACTTTCTCAAGAAATTTTCCAAATCCCCAACAAAATTCTTACACTTTCACGTCAAAATCTCTGAAATTCCGGTTGAGCTTCTCAAAATCAAGGTTTACATGTTTAGTGTTCAGACAAACATTTTGACATTCCTGGCGAAACTTTTCACTTTCTCACGAAATTTTCTAAATCCCCAACAGAATTCTTACACTTTCACATCAAAATCTCTAAAACTCCTGTTGAGCTTCTCAAAATCAAGGTTGACATGTTTAGATTTCCCTCGAACATTTTGGCAATCCTGGCGAAAATTTTGACATTCTCACAAAATTTTCCAAATCCCCAACAAAATTCTTACACTTTCACATCAAAATCTCTAAAAGTCCGGCTGAGCTTCTCAAAATTAAGGTTGACATGTTTAGAGTTCCCTCGAATATTTTGGCAATCCTGGCGAAACTTTTGATGTTCTCAGGAAATTTTACAAATCCCAAATAAAATTCTTACACTTTCACATCAAAATCTCTAAAACTCTGGTTGAGCTTCTCAAAATCAAGGTTTACATGTTTAGTGTTCAGACAAACATTTTGACATTCCTGGCGAAACTTTTCACTTTCTCACGAAATTTTCTAAATCCCCAACAAAATTCTTACACTTTCACATCAAAATCTCTAAAACTCCTGTTGAGATTCTCAAAATCAAGGTTGACATGTTTAGAGTTCCCACGAACATTTTGGCGTTCCTTACGAAACTTTTGACGTTCTCAAGAAATTTTCCAAATCCCCAACAAAATTCTTACACTTTCACGTCAAAATCTCTGAAAGTCCGGTTGAGCTTCTCAAAATCAAGGTTGACATGTTTAGAGTTCCCTCGAACATTTTGGCAATCCTGGCGAAACTTTTGACGGTTTCACGAAATTTTCCAAATCCCCAACAAAATTCTTACACTTTCACATCAAAATCTCTAAAACTCTGGTTGAGCTTCTCAAAATCAAGGTGGACATGTTTAGAGTTCCCTCAAACATTTTGGCAATCCAGGTGAAACTTTTGACGTTCTCACGAAATTTTCCAAATCCCCGACAAAATTCCTACACTTTCATGTCAAAATCTCTAAAAGTCCGGTTGAGCTTCTCAAAATCAAGGTTGACATGTTTAGAGTTCCCTCGAACATCTCGAACATGTTGGCAATCCTGGCGAAACTTTTGACGTTCTCACGCAATTTTCCAAATCCCCAACAAAATTCTTACATTTTGACGTCAAAAACTCTAAAAGTCCGGTTGAGCTTCTCAAAATCAAGGTTGACATGTTTAGAGTTCCCTCGAACATTTTGGCAATCCTGGCGAAACTTTTGACGTTCTCACGAAATTTTACAAATCCCAAACAAAATTCTTACACTTTCACATCAAAATCTCTAAAACTCTGGTTGAGCTTCTCAAAATCAAGGTTTACATGTTTAGTGTTCAGACAAACATTTTGACATTCCTGGCGAAACTTTTCACTTTCTCACGAAATTTTCTAAATCCCCAACAGAATTCTTACACTTTCACATCAAAATCTCTAAAACTCCTGTTGAGCTTCTCAAAATCAAGGTTGACATGTTTAGAGTTCCCTCGAACATTTTGGCAATCCTGTTAAAACTTTTGACTTTCTCACAAAATTTTCCACATCCCCGACAAAATTCTTACACTTTCACATCAAAATCTCTAAAACTCCGGTGGAGCTTCTCAAAATCAAGGTGGACATGTTTAGAGTTCCCTCGAACATTTTGGCAATCCTGGCGAAACTTTTGACGTTCTCAGGAAATTTTCCAGTTCCCCGAAAAAATTCCTGCACTTTCACGTCAAAATCTCAAAAACTCCGGTTGAGCTTCTCAAAATCAAGGTTGACATGTTTAGAGTTCCCTCGGACATTTTGGCAATCCTGGCGAAACTTTTGACGTTCTCAAGAAATTTTCCAAATCCCCAACAAAATTCTTACACTTTCACATCAAAATCTCTAAAAGTCCGGTTGAGTTTCTCAAAATCAAGGTTGACATGTTTAGAGTTCCCTCAAACATTTTGGCATTCCTGGCGAAACTTTTGACGGTCTCATGAAATTTTCCTAATCCCAAACAAAATTCTTACACTTTCACGTCAAAATCTCTAAAAGTCCGGTTGATCTTCTCAAAATCAAGGTTGACATGTTTAGAGTTCCCTCAAACATTTTGGCATTCCTGGTGAAACTTTTGACGTTCTCACGAAATTCTCCAAATCCCCAACAAAATTCTTACACTTTCACATCAAAATCTCTAAAACTCCGGTGGAGCTTCTCAAAATCAAGGTGGACATGTTTAGAGTTCCCTCGAACATTTTGGCAATCCTGGCGAAACTGTTGACGTTCTCAGGAAATTTTCCAGTTCCCCGAAAAAATTCCTGCACTATCACGTCAAAATCTCAAAAACTCCGGTTGAGCTTCTCAAAATCAGGGTTGACATGTTTAGAGTTCCCTCGGACATTTTGGCAATCCTGGCGAAACTTTTGACGTTCTCAAGAAATTTTCCAAATCCCCAACAAAATTCTTTCACTTTCACATCAAAATCTCTAAAAGTCCGGTTGAGTTTCTCAAAATCAAGGTTGACATGTTTAGAGTTCCCTCAAACATTTTGGCATTCCTGGCGAAACTTTTGACGGTCTCATGAAATTTTCCTAATCCCAAACAAAATTCTTACACTTTCACGTCAAAATCTCTAAAAGTCCGGTTGATCTTCTCAAAATCAAGGTTGACATGTTTAGAGTTCCCTCAAACATTTTGACATTCCTGGCGAAACTTTTGACTTTCTCACGAAATTTTCCAAATCCCCAACAAAATTCTTATACTTTCACATCAAAATCTCTAAAACTCCGGTGGAGCTTCTCAAAATCAAGGTTGACATGTTTAGAGTTCCCTCGAACATCTCGAACATGTTGGCAATCCTGGCGAAACTTTTGACGTTCTCACGCAATTTTCCAAATCCCCAACAAAATTCTTACATTTTGACGTCAAAAACTCTAAAAGTCCGGTTGAGCTTCTCAAAATCAAGGTTGACATGTTTAGAGTTCCCTCGAACATTTTGGCAATCCTGGCGAAACTTTTGACGTTCTCACGAAATTTTACAAATCCCAAACAAAATTCTTACACTTTCACATCAAAATCTCTAAAACTCTGGTTGAGCTTCTCAAAATCAAGGTTTACATGTTTAGTGTTCAGACAAACATTTTGACATTCCTGGCGAAACTTTTCACTTTCTCACGAAATTTTCTAAATCCCCAACAAAATTCTCACACTTTCACATCAAAATCTCTAAAACTCCTGTTGAGATTCTCAAAATCAAGGTTGACATGTTTAGAGTTCCCACGAACATTTTGGCGTTCCTTACGAAACTTTTGACGTTCTCAAGAAATTTTCCAAATCCCCGACAAAATTCTTACACTTTCACGTCAAAATCTGTGAAAGTCCGGTTGAGCTTCTCAAAATCAAGGTTGACATGTTTAGAGTTCCCTCAAACGTTTTGGCAATCCTGGCGAAACTTTTGACGGTTTCAAGAAATTTTCCAAATCCCCAACAAAATTCTTACACTTTCACATCAAAATCTCTAAAACTCTGGTTGAGCTTCTCAAAATCAAGGTGGACATGTTTAGAGTTCCCTCAAACATTTTGGCAATCCAGGTGAAACTTTTGACGTTCTCACGAAATTTTCCAAATCCCCGACAAAATTCCTACACTTTCATGTCAAAATCTCTAAAAGTCCGGTTGAGCTTCTCAAAATCAAGGTTGACATGTTTAGAGTTCCCTCGAACATCTCGAACATGTTGGCAATCCTGGCGAAACTTTTGACGTTCTCACGCAATTTTCCAAATCCCCAACAAAATTCTTACATTTTTGCCGTCAAAAACTCTAAAAGTCCGGTTGAGCTTCTCAAAATCAAGGTTGACATGTTTAGAGTTCCCTCGAACATTTTGGCAATCCTGGCGAAACTTTTGACGTTCTCAGGAAATTTTACAAATCCCAAACAAAATTCTTACACTTTCACATCAAAATCTCTAAAACTCTGGTTGAGCTTCTCAAAATCAAGGTTTACATGTTTAGTGTTCAGACAAACATTTTGAAATTCCTGGCGTAACTTTTCACTTTCTCACGAAATTTTCTAAATCCCCAACAGAATTCTTACACTTTCACATCAAAATCTCTAAAACTCCTGTTGAGCTTCTCAAAATCAAGGTTGACATGTTTAGAGTTCCCTCAAACATTTTGGCAATCCTGGCGAAACTTTTGACGTTCTCACGAAATTTTCCAAATCCCCAACAAAATTCTTACACTTTCACGTCAAAATCTCTGAAAGTCCGGTTGAGCTTCTCAAAATCAAGGTGGACATGTTTAGAGTTCCCTCAAACATTTTGGCAATCCAGGTGAAACTTTTGACTTTCTCACGAAATTTTCCAAATCCCCGACAAAATTCCTACACTTTCATGTCAAAATCTCTAAAAGTCCGGTTGAGCTTCTCAAAATCAAGGTTGACATGTTTAGAGTTCCCTCGAACATTTTGGCGTTCCTTGCGAAACTTTTGACGTTCTCACGAAATTCTCCAAATCTCTGCCAAAATTTTTACACTTTCACATCAAGATCTCTAAAACTCCAGTTGAGCTTCTCAAAATCAAGGTTGACATGTTTAGAGTTCCCTCGAACATTTTGGCAATCCTGGCGAAACTTTTGACGTTCTCAGGAAATTTTCCAAATCCCCAACAAAATTCTTACACTTTCACATCAAAATCTCTAAAAGTCCGGTTGAGCTTCTCAAAATCAAGGTTGACATGTTTAGAGTTCCCTCAAACATTTTGGCAATCCTTGTGAAACTTTTGACGTTCTCAAGAAATTTTCCAAATCCCCAACAAAATTCTTACAATTTCACGTCAAAATCTCTAAAAGTCCGGTTGAGCTTCTCAAAATCAAGGTGGACATCTTTAGAGTTCCCTCGAACAGTTTGGCATTCCTGGCGAAACTTTTGACTTTCTCACGAAATTTCCCAAATCCCCAACAAAATTCTTACACTTTCACATCAAAATCTCTAAAACTCCGGTTGAGCTTCTCAAAATCAAGGTTGACATGTTTAGAGTTCCCGCGGACATTTTGGCAATTCTGGCGAAACTTTTGAGGCTTTCATGAAATTTTCCATATCCCTGAAAAAATTCTTACACTTTGACGTCAAAATCTCTAAAAGTCCGGTTGAGCTTCTCAAAATCAAGGTTGACATGTTTAGAGTTCCCTCGGACATTTTGGCAATCCTGGCGAAACTTTTGACGTTCTCAAGAAATTTTCCAAATCCCCAACAAAATTCTTACACTTTCACATCAAAATCTCTAAAACTCCGGTTGAGCTTCTCAAAATCAAGGTTGACATGTTTAGAGTTCCCTCAAACATTTTGGCAATCCTGGCGAAACTTTTGACGGTCTCATGAAATTTTCCTAATCCCAAACAAAATTCTTACACTTTCACGTCAAAATCTCTAAAACTCCGGTTGAGCTTCTCAAAATCAAGGTTGACATGTTTAGAGTTCCCTCGAACATCTCGAACATGTTGGCAATCCTGGCGAAACTTTTGACGTTCTCACGCAATTTTCCAAATCCCTAACAAAATTCTTACATTTTGACGTCAAAAACTCTAAAAGTCCGGTTGAGCTTCTCAAAATCAAGGTTGACATGTTTAGAGTTCCCTCAAACATTTTGGCATTCCTGGTGAAACTTTTGACGTTCTCACGAAATTTTCCAAATCCCAAACAAAATTCTTACACTTTCACATCAAAATCTCTAAAACTCCGGTTGAGCTTCTCAAAATCAAGGTTGACATGTTTAGATTTCCCGCGGACATTTTGGCAATTCTGGCGAAACTTTTGACGCTTTCATGAAATTTTCAATATCCCTGAAAAAATTCTTACACTTTGACGTCAAAATCTCTAAAAGTCCGGTTGAGCTTCTCAAAATCAAGGTGGACATGTTTAGAGTTCCCTCGAACATTTTGGCAATCCTGTTAAAACTTTTGACGTTCTCAAGAAATTCTCCAAATCCCAAAAAAATTCTTACACTTTGACGTCAAAATCTCTAAAAGTCCGGTTGAGCTTCTCAAAATCAAGCTTGACATGTTTAGAGTTCCCTCATACATTTTGGCAATTCGTGTGAAACTTTACGTTCTCACGAAATTTTCCAAATCCCCAACAAAATTCTTACACTTTCACGTCAAAATCTCTAAAACTCCGGTTGAGCTTCTCAAAATCAAGGTGGACATGTTTAGAGTTCCCTCGAACATGTTGGCAATCCTGGCGAAACTGTTGACGTTCTCAGGAAATTTTCCAGTTCCCCGAAAAAATTCCTGCACTTTCACGTCAAAATCTCAAAAACTCCGGTTGAGCTTCTCAAAATCAGGGTTGACATGTTTAGAGTTCCCTCGGACATTTTGGCAATCCTTGTGAAACTTTTGACGTTCTCAAGAAATTTTCCAAATCCCCAACAAAATTCTTTCACTTTCACATCAAAATCTCTAAAAGTCCGGTTGAGCTTCTCAAAATCAAGGTTGACATGTTTAGAGTTCCCTCAAACATTTTGGCATTCCTGGCGAAACTTTTGACGGTCTCATGAAATTTTCCTAATCCCAAACAAAATTCTTACACTTTCACGTCAAAATCTCTAAAACTCCGGTTGATCTTCTCAAAATCAAGGTTGACATGTTTAGAGTTCCCTCAAACATTTTGACATTCCTGGCGAAACTTTTGACTTTCTCACGAAATTTTCCAAATCCCCAACAAAATTCTTATACTTTCACATCAAAATCTCTAAAACTCCGGTGGAGCTTCTCAAAATCAAGGTTGACATGTTTAGAGTTCCCTCGAACATCTCGAACATGTTGGCAATCCTGGCGAAACTTTTGACGTTCTCACGCAATTTTCCAAATCCCCAACAAAATTCTTACATTTTGACGTCAAAAAGTCTAAAAGTCCGGTTGAGCTTCTCAAAATCAAGGTTGACATGTTTAGAGTTCCCTCAAACATTTTGGCATTCCTGGTGAAACTTTTGACGTTCTCAAGAAATTCTCCAAATCCCCGAAAAAATTCCTACACATTCACGTCAAAATCTCTAAAACTCTGGTTGAGCTTCTCAAAATCAAGGTTGACATGTTTAGAGTTCCCTCGAACATTTTGGCATTCCTGGCGAAACTTTTGACGGTCTCATGAAATTTTCCTAATCCCAAACAAAATTCTTACACTTTCACATCAAAATCTCTAAAACTCCGGTTGAGCTTCTCAAAATCAAGGTTGACATGTTTAGAGTTCCCTCGAACATCTCGAACATGTTGGCAATCCTGGCGAAACTTTTGACGTTCTCACGCAATTTTCCAAATCCCCAACAAAATTCTTACATTTTGACGTCAAAAACTCTAAATGTCCGGTTGAGCTTCTCAAAATCAAGGTTGACATGTTTAGAGTTCCCTCAAACATTTTGGGATTCCTGGTGAAACTTTTGACGTTCTCACGAAATTTTCCAAATCCCAAACAAAATTCTTACACTTTCACATCAAAATCTCTAAAACTCAGGTTGATCTTCTCAAAATAAAGGTGGACAATCGTTAGAGTTCCCTCGAACATTTTGGCAATCCTGGCGAAACTTTTGACGTTCTCACGAAATTTTACAAATCCCAAACAAAATTCTTACACTTTCACATCAAAATCTCTAAAACTCTGGTTGAGCTTCTCAAAATCAAGGTTTACATGTTTAGTGTTCAGACAAACATTTTGACATTCCTGGCGAAACTTTTCACTTTCTCACGAAATTTTCTAAATCCCCAACAAAATTCTTACACTTTCACATCAAAATCTCTAAAACTCCTGTTGAGATTCTCAAAATCAAGGTTGACATGTTTAGAGTTCCCACGAACATTTTGGCGTTCCTTACGAAACTTTTGACGTTCTCAAGAAATTTTCCAAATCCCCAACAAAATTCTTACACTTTCACGTCAAAATCTCTGAAAGTCCGGTTGAGCTTCTCAAAATCAAGGTTGACATGTTTAGAGTTCCCTCAAACGTTTTGGCAATCCTGGCGAAACTTTTGACGGTTCCACGAAATTTTACAAATCCCAAACAAAATTCTTACACTTTCACATCAAAATCTCTAAAACTCTGGTTGAGCTTCTCAAAATCAAGGTGGACATGTTTAGAGTTCCCTCAAACATTTTGGCAATCCAGGTGAAACTTTTGACGTTCTCACGAAATTTTCCAAATCCCCGACAAAATTCCTACACTTTCATGTCAAAATCTCTAAAAGTCCGGTTGAGCTTCTCAAAATCAAGGTTGACATGTTTAGAGTTCCCTCGAACATCTCGAACATGTTGGCAATCCTGGCGAAACTTTTGACGTTCTCACGCAATTTTCCAAATCCCCAACAAAATTCTTACATTTTGACGTCAAAAACTCTAAAAGTCCGGTTGAGCTTCTCAAAATCAAGGTTGACATGTTTAGAGTTCCCTCGAACATTTTGGCATTCCTGGTGAAACTTTTGACGTTCTCACGAAATTTTACAAATCCCAAACAAAATTCTTACACTTTCACATCAAAATCTCTAAAACTCTGGTTGAGCTTCTCAAAATCAAGGTTTACATGTTTAGTGTTCAGACAAACATTTTGACATTCCTGGCGAAACTTTTCACTTTCTCACGAAATTTTCTAAATCCCCAACAGAATTCTTACACTTTCACATCAAAATCTCTAAAACTCCTGTTGAGCTTCTCAAAATCAAGGTTGAAATGTTTAGAGTTCCCTCAAACATTTTGGCAATCCTTGTGAAACTTTTGACTTTCTCAAGAAATTTTCCAAATCCCCAACAAAATTCTTACACTTTGACGTCAAAATCTCTGAAAGTGCGGTTGAGCTTCTCAAAATCAAGGTTGACATGTTTAGAGTTCCCTCAAACGTTTTGGCAATCCTGGCGAAAATTTTGACCGTCTCATGAAATTTTCCTAATCCCCGACAAAATTCTTACACTTTCGCGTCAAAATCTCTAAAACTCCGGTTGAGCTTCTCAAAATCAAGGTTGACATGTTTAGAGTTCCCTCAAACATTTTGGCAATCCTTGTGAAACTTTTGACGTTCTCAAGAAATTTTCCAAATCCCCAACAAAATTCTTACAATTTCACGTCAAAATCTCTGAAAGTCCGGTTGAGCTTCTCAAAATCAAGGTGGACATCTTTAGAGTTCCCTCGAACAGTTTGGCATTCCTGGCGAAACTTTTGACTTTCTCACGAAATTTCCCAAATCCCCAACAAAATTCTTACACTTTCACATCAAAATCTCTAAAACTCCGGTTGAGCTTCTCAAAATCAAGGTTGACATGTTTAGAGTTCCCGCGGACATTTTGGCAATTCTGGCGAAACTTTTGACGCTTTCATGAAATTTTCCATATCCCTGAAAAAATTCTTACACTTTGACGTCAAAATCTCTAAAAGTCCGGTTGAGCTTCTCAAAATCAAGGTGGACATGTTTAGAGTTCCCTCGAACATTTTGGCAATCCTGTTAAAACTTTTGACTTTCTCACAAAATTTTCCACATCCCCGACAAAATTCTTACACTTTGACGTCAAAATCTCTAAAACTCCGGTTGAGCTTCTCAAAATCAAGGTTGACATGTTTAGAGTTCCCTCAAACATTTTGGCAATCCTGGTGAAACTTTTGACGTTCTCAAGAAATTCTCCAAATCCCAAAAAAATTCTTACACTCTGACGTCAAAATCTCTAAAAGTCCGGTTGAGCTTCTCAAAATCAAGGTTGACATGTTTAGAGTTCCCTCAAACATTTTGGCATTCCTGGCGAAACTTTTGACGGTCTCATGAAATTTTCCTAATCCCAAACAAAATTCTTACACTTTCACGTCAAAATCTCTAAAAGTCCGGTTGATCTTCTCAAAATCAAGGTTGACATGTTTAGAGTTCCCTCAAACATTTTGACATTCCTGGCGAAACTTTTGACTTTCTCACGCAATTTTCCAAATCCCCAACAAAATTCTTATACTTTCACATCAAAATCTCTAAAACTCCGGTGGAGCTTCTCAAAATCAAGGTTGACATGTTTAGAGTTCTCTCGAACATCTCGAACATGTTGGCAATCCTGGCGAAACTTTTGACGTTCTCACGCAATTTTCCAAATCCCCAACAAAATTCTTACATTTTGACGTCAAAAACTCTAAAAGTCCGGTTGAGCTTCTCAAAATCAAGGTTGACATGTTTAGAGTTCCCTCAAACATTTTGGCAATCCTGGTGAAACTTTTGACGTTCTCAAGAAATTCTCCAAATCCCCGACAAATATCTTACATTTTGACGTCAAAATCTCTAAAACTCTGGTTGAGCTTCTCAAAATCAAGGTTGACATGTTTAGAGTTCCCTCGAACATTTTGGCAATCCTGGCGAAAGTTTTGACGTTCTCAGGAAATTTTCCAAATCCCCGAAAAAATTCCTACACATTCACGTCAAAATCTCTAAAACTCTGGTTGAGCTTCTCAAAATCAAGGTTGACATGTTTAGAGTTCCCTCGAACATTTTGGCAATCCTGGCGAAACTTTTGACGTTCTCAGGAAATTTTCCATATCCCCGAAAAAATTCCTACACTTTCACGTCAAAATCTCTAAACCTCTGGTTGAGCTTCTCAAAATCAAGGTTGACATGTTTAGAGTTCCCTCAAACATTTTGGCATTCCTGGCGAAACTTTTGACGGTCTCATGAAATTTTCCTAATCCCAAACAAAATTCTTACACTTTCACATCAAAATCTCTAAAACTCCGGTTGAGCTTCTCAAAATCAAGGTTGACATGTTTAGAGTTCCCTCGAACATCTCGAACATGTTGGCAATCCTGGCGAAACTTTTGACGTTCTCACGCAATTTTCCAAATCCCCAACAAAATTCTTACATTTTGACGTCAAAAACTCTAAAAGTCCGGTTGAGCTTCTCAAAATCAAGGTTGACATGTTTAGAGTTCCCTCAAACATTTTGGCATTCCTGGTGAAACTTTTGACGTTCTCACGAAATTTTCCAAATCCCAAACAAAATTCTTACACTTTCACATCAAAATCTCTAAAACTCTGGTTGAGCTTCTCAAAATCAAGGTTTACATGTTTAGTGTTCAGACAAACATTTTGACATTCCTGGCGAAACTTTTCACTTTCTCACGAAATTTTCTAAATCCCCAACAAAATTCTTACACTTTCACATCAAAATCTCTAAAACTCCTGTTGAGATTCTCAAAATCAAGGTTGACATGTTTAGAGTTCCCACGAACATTTTGGCGTTCCTTACGAAACTTTTGACGTTCTCAAGAAATTTTCCAAATCCCCAACAAAATTCTTACACTTTCACGTCAAAATCTCTGAAAGTCCGGTTGAGCTTCTCAAAATCAAGGTTGACATGTTTAGAGTTCCCTCAAACGTTTTGGCAATCCTGGCGAAACTTTTGACGGTTTCACGAAATTTTACAAATCCCAAACAAAATTCTTACACTTTCACATCAAAATCTCTAAAACTCTGGTTGAGCTTCTCAAAATCAAGGTGGACATGTTTAGAGTTCCCTCGAACATTTTGGCAATCCTGGTGAAACTTTTGACGTTCTCACGAAATTTTCAAAATCCCCGACAAAATTCCTACACTTTCATGTCAAAATCTCTAAAAGTCCGGTTGAGCTTCTCAAAATCAAGGTTGACATGTTTAGAGTTCCCTCGAACATCTCGAACATGTTGGCAATCCTGGCGAAACTTTTGGCGTTCTCACGCAATTTTCCAAATCCCCAACAAAATTCTTACATTTTGACGTCAAAAACTCTAAAAGTCCGGTTGAGCTTCTCAAAATCAAGGTGGACATGTTTAGAGTTCCCTCGAACATTTTGGCAATCCTGGCGAAACTTTTGACGTTCTCACGAAATTTTACAAATCCCAAACAAAATTCTTACACTTTCACATCAAAATCTCTAAAACTCTGGTTGAGCTTCTCAAAATCAAGGTTTACATGTTTAGTGTTCAGACAAACATTTTGACATTCCTGGCGAAACTTTTCACTTTCTCACGAAATTTTCTAAATCCCCAACAGAATTCTTACACTTTCACATCAAAATCTCTAAAACTCCTGTTGAGCTTCTCAAAATCAAGGTTGACATGTTTAGAGTTCCCTCAAACATTTTGGCAATCCTTGTGAAACTTTTGACTTTCTCAAGAAATTTTCCAAATCCCCAACAAAATTCTTACACTTTCACGTCAAAATCTCTGAAAGTGCGGTTGAGCTTCTCAAAATCAAGGTTGACATGTTTAGAGTTCCCTCAAACGTTTTGGCAATCCTGGCGAAAATTTTGACCGTCTCATGAAATTTTCCTAATCCCCGACAAAATTCTTACACTTTCGCGTCAAAATCTCTAAAACTCCGGTTGAGCTTCTCAAAATTAAGGTTGACATGTTTAGAGTTCCCTTAAACATTTTGGCATTCCTGGCGAAACTTTTGACTTTCTCACGAAATTTTCCAAATCCCCAACAAAATTCTTACACTTTCACATCAAAATCTCTAAAACTCCGGTTGAGCTTCTCAAAATCAAGGTTGACATGTTTAGAGTTCCCTCGGACATTTTGGCAATCCTGGCGAAACTTTTGACGGTTTCACGAAATTTTCCAAATCCCCAACAAAATTCTTACACTTTCACATCAAAATCTCTAAAACTCTGGTTGAGCTTCTCAAAATCAAGGTGGACATGTTTAGAGTTCCCTCAAACATTTTGGCAATCCAGGTGAAACTTTTGACGTTCTCACGAAGTTTTCCAAATCCCCGACAAAATTCCTACACTTTCATGTCAAAATCTCTAAAAGTCCGGTTGAGCTTCTCAAAATCAAGGTTGACATGTTTAGAGTTCCCTCGAACATTTTGGCGTTCCTTGCGAAACTTTTGACGTTCTCACGAAATTCTCCAAATCTCTGCCAAAATTTTTACACTTTCACATCAAAATCTCTAAAACTCCAGTTGAGCTTCTCAAAATCAAGGTTGACATGTTTAGAGTTCCCTCGAACATTTTGGCAATCCTGGCGAAACTTTTGACGTTCTCAGGAAATTTTCCAAATCCCCAACAAAATTCTTACACTTTCACATCAAAATCTCTAAAAGTCCGGTTGAGCTTCTCAAAATCAAGGTTGACATGTTTAGAGTTCCCTCAAACGTTTTGGCAATCCTTGTGAAACTTTTGACGTTCTCAAGAAATTTTCCAAATCCCCAACAAAATTCTTACAATTTCACGTCAAAATCTCTGAAAGTCCGGTTGAGCTTCTCAAAATCAAGGTGGACATCTTTAGAGTTCCCTCGAACAGTTTGGCATTCCTGGCGAAACTTTTGACGTTCTCACGAAATTTCCCAAATCCCCAACAAAATTCTTACACTTTCACATCAAAATCTCTAAAACTCCGGTTGAGCTTCTCAAAATCAAGGTTGACATGTTTAGAGTTCCCGCGGACATTTTGGCAATTCTGGCGAAACTTTTGACGCTTTCATGAAATTTTCCATATCCCTGAAAAAATTCTTACACTTTGACGTCAAAATCTCTAAAAGTCCGGTTGAGCTTCTCAAAATCAAGGTGGACATGTTTAGAGTTCCCTCGAACATTTTGGCAATCCTGTTAAAACTTTTGACTTTCTCACAAAATTTTCCACATCCCCGACAAAATTCTTACACTTTGACGTCAAAATCTCTAAAACTCCGGTTGAGCTTCTCAAAATCAAGGTTGACATGTTTAGAGTTCCCTCAAACATTTTGGCAATCCTGGTGAAACTTTTGACGTTCTCAAGAAATTCTCCAAATCCCAAAAAAATTCTTACACTCTGACGTCAAAATCTCTAAAAGTCCGGTTGAGCTTCTCAAAATCAAGGTTGACATGTTTAGAGTTCCCTCAAACATTTTGGCATTCCTGGCGAAACTTTTGACGGTCTCATGAAATTTTCCTAATCCCAAACAAAATTCTTACACTTTCACGTCAAAATCTCTAAAAGTCCGGTTGATCTTCTCAAAATCAAGGTTGACATGTTTAGAGTTCCCTCAAACATTTTGACATTCCTGGCGAAACTTTTGACTTTCTCACGAAATTTTCCAAATCCCCAACAAAATTCTTATACTTTCACATCAAAATCTCTAAAACTCCGGTGGAGCTTCTCAAAATCAAGGTTGACATGTTTAGAGTTCTCTCGAACATCTCGAACATGTTGGCAATCCTGGCGAAACTTTTGACGTTCTCACGCAATTTTCCAAATCCCCAACAAAATTCTTACATTTTGACGTCAAAAACTCTAAAAGTCCGGTTGAGCTTCTCAAAATCAAGGTTGACATGTTTAGAGTTCCCTCAAACATTTTGGCAATCCTGGTGAAACTTTTGACGTTCTCAAGAAATTCTCCAAATCCCCGACAAATATCTTACATTTTGACGTCAAAATCTCTAAAACTCTGGTTGAGCTTCTCAAAATCAAGGTTGACATGTTTAGAGTTCCCTCGAACATTTTGGCAATCCTGGCGAAAGTTTTGACGTTCTCAGGAAATTTTCCAAATCCCCGAAAAAATTCCTACACATTCACGTCAAAATCTCTAAAACTCTGGTTGAGCTTCTCAAAATCAAGGTTGACATGTTTAGAGTTCCCTCGAACATTTTGGCAATCCTGGCGAAACTTTTGACGTTCTCAGGAAATTTTCCATATCCCCGAAAAAATTCCTACACTTTCACGTCAAAATCTCTAAACCTCTGGTTGAGCTTCTCAAAATCAAGGTTGACATGTTTAGAGTTCCCTCAAACATTTTGGCATTCCTGGCGAAACTTTTGACGGTCTCATGAAATTTTCCTAATCCCAAACAAAATTCTTACACTTTCACATCAAAATCTCTAAAACTCCGGTTGAGCTTCTCAAAATCAAGGTTGACATGTTTAGAGTTCCCTCGAACATCTCGAACATGTTGGCAATCCTGGCGAAACTTTTGACGTTCTCACGCAATTTTCCAAATCCCCAACAAAATTCTTACATTTTGACGTCAAAAACTCTAAAAGTCCGGTTGAGCTTCTCAAAATCAAGGTTGACATGTTTAGAGTTCCCTCAAACATTTTGGCATTCCTGGTGAAACTTTTGACGTTCTCACGAAATTTTCCAAATCCCAAACAAAATTCTTACACTTTCACATCAAAATCTCTAAAACTCTGGTTGAGCTTCTCAAAATCAAGGTTTACATGTTTAGTGTTCAGACAAACATTTTGACATTCCTGGCGAAACTTTTCACTTTCTCACGAAATTTTCTAAATCCCCAACAAAATTCTTACACTTTCACATCAAAATCTCTAAAACTCCTGTTGAGATTCTCAAAATCAAGGTTGACATGTTTAGAGTTCCCACGAACATTTTGGCGTTCCTTACGAAACTTTTGACGTTCTCAAGAAATTTTCCAAATCCCCAACAAAATTCTTACACTTTCACGTCAAAATCTCTGAAAGTCCGGTTGAGCTTCTCAAAATCAAGGTTGACATGTTTAGAGTTCCCTCAAACGTTTTGGCAATCCTGGCGAAACTTTTGACGGTTTCACGAAATTTTACAAATCCCAAACAAAATTCTTACACTTTCACATCAAAATCTCTAAAACTCTGGTTGAGCTTCTCAAAATCAAGGTGGACATGTTTAGAGTTCCCTCGAACATTTTGGCAATCCTGGTGAAACTTTTGACGTTCTCACGGAATTTTCAAAATCCCCGACAAAATTCCTACACTTTCATGTCAAAATCTCTAAAAGTCCGGTTGAGCTTCTCAAAATCAAGGTTGACATGTTTAGAGTTCCCTCGAACATCTCGAACATGTTGGCAATCCTGGCGAAACTTTTGGCGTTCTCACGCAATTTTCCAAATCCCCAACAAAATTCTTACATTTTGACGTCAAAAACTCTAAAAGTCCGGTTGAGCTTCTCAAAATCAAGGTTGACATGTTTAGAGTTCCCTCGAACATTTTGGCAATCCTGGCGAAACTTTTGACGTTCTCACGAAATTTTACAAATCCCAAACAAAATTCTTACACTTTCACATCAAAATCTCTAAAACTCTGGTTGAGCTTCTCAAAATCAAGGTTGACATGTTTAGTGTTCAGACAAACATTTTGACATTCCTGGCGAAACTTTTCACTTTCTCACGAAATTTTCTAAATCCCCAACAGAATTCTTACACTTTCACATCAAAATCTCTAAAACTCCTGTTGAGCTTCTCAAAATCAAGGTTGACATGTTTAGAGTTCCCTCAAACATTTTGGCAATCCTTGTGAAACTTTTGACTTTCTCAAGAAATTTTCCAAATCCCCAACAAAATTCTTACACTTTCACGTCAAAATCTCTGAAAGTGCGGTTGAGCTTCTCAAAATCAAGGTTGACATGTTTAGAGTTCCCTCAAACGTTTTGGCAATCCTGGCGAAAATTTTGACCGTCTCATGAAATTTTCCTAATCCCCGACAAAATTCTTACACTTTCGCGTCAAAATCTCTAAAACTCCGGTTGAGCTTCTCAAAATTAAGTTTGACATGTTTAGAGTTCCCTTAAACATTTTGGCATTCCTGGCGAAACTTTTGACGTTCTCACGAAATTTTCCAAATCCCCAACAAAATTCTTACACTTTCACATCAAAATCTCTAAAACTCCGGTTGAGCTTCTCAAAATCAAGGTTGACATGTTTAGAGTTCCCTCGGACATTTTGGCAATCCTGGCGAAACTTTTGACGGTTTCACGAAATTTTCCAAATCCCCAACAAAATTCTTACACTTTCACATCAAAATCTCTAAAACTCTGGTTGAGCTTCTCAAAATCAAGGTGGACATGTTTAGAGTTCCCTCAAACATTTTGGCAATCCAGGTGAAACTTTTGACGTTCTCACGAAGTTTTCCAAATCCCCGACAAAATTCCTACACTTTCATGTCAAAATCTCTAAAAGTCCGGTTGAGCTTCTCAAAATCAAGGTTGACATGTTTAGAGTTCCCTCGAACATTTTGGCGTTCCTTGCGAAACTTTTGACGTTCTCACGAAATTCTCCAAATCTCTGCCAAAATTTTTACACTTTCACATCAAAATCTCTAAAACTCCAGTTGAGCTTCTCAAAATCAAGGTTGACATGTTTAGAGTTCCCTCGAACATTTTGGCAATCCTGGCGAAACTTTTGACGTTCTCAGGAAATTTTCCAAATCCCCAACAAAATTCTTACACTTTCACATCAAAATCTCTAAAAGTCCGGTTGAGCTTCTCAAAATCAAGGTTGACATGTTTAGAGTTCCCTCAAACGTTTTGGCAATCCTTGTGAAACTTTTGACGTTCTCAAGAAATTTTCCAAATCCCCAACAAAATTCTTACAATTTCACGTCAAAATCTCTGAAAGTCCGGTTGAGCTTCTCAAAATCAAGGTGGACATCTTTAGAGTTCCCTCGAACAGTTTGGCATTCCTGGCGAAACTTTTGACTTTCTCACGAAATTTCCCAAATCCCCAACAAAATTCTTACACTTTCACATCAAAATCTCTAAAACTCCGGTTGAGCTTCTCAAAATCAAGGTTGACATGTTTAGAGTTCCCGCGGACATTTTGGCAATTCTGGCGAAACTTTTGACTTTCTCACAAAATTTTCCACATCCCCGACAAAATTCTTACACTTTGACGTCAAAATCTCTAAAACTCCGGTTGAGCTTCTCAAAATCAAGGTTGACATGTTTAGAGTTCCCTCAAACATTTTGGCAATCCTGGTGAAACTTTTGACGTTCTCAAGAAATTCTCCAAATCCCAAAAAAATTCTTACACTCTGACGTCAAAATCTCTAAAAGTCCGGTTGAGCTTCTCAAAATCAAGCTTGACATGTTTAGAGTTCCCTCAAACATTTTGGCAATTCGTGTGAAACTTTTGACGTTCTCACGAAATTTTCCAAATCCCCATCAAAATTCTTACACTTTCACATCAAAATCTCTAAAACTCCGGTTGAGCTTCTCAAAATCAAGGTGGACATGTTTAGAGTTCCCTCAAACATTTTGGCAATCCTGGTGAAACTGTTGACGTTCTCAGGAAATTTCCAGTTCCCCGAAAAAATTCCTGCACTTTCACGTCAAAATCTCAAAAACTCCGGTTGAGCTTCTCAAAATCAGGGTTGACATGTTTAGAGTTCCCTCGGACATTTTGGCAATCCTGGCGAAACTTTTGACGTTCTCAAGAAATTTTCCAAATCCCCAACAAAATTCTTTCACTTTCACATCAAAATCTCTAAAAGTCCGGTTGAGCTTCTCAAAATCAAGGTTGACATGTTTAGAGTTCCCTCAAACATTTTGGCATTCCTGGCGAAACTTTTGACGGTCTCATGAAATTTTCCTAATCCCAAACAAAATTCTTACACTTTCACGTCAAAATCTCTAAAAGTCCGGTTGATCTTCTCAAAATCAAGGTTGACATGTTTAGAGTTCCCTCAAACATTTTGACATTCCTGGCGAAACTTTTGACTTTCTCACGAAATTTTCCAAATCCCCAACAAAATTCTTATACTTTCACATCAAAATCTCTAAAACTCCGGTGGAGCTTCTCAAAATCAAGGTTGACATGTTTAGAGTTCTCTCGAACATCTCGAACATGTTGGCAATCCTGGCGAAACTTTTGACGTTCTCACGCAATTTTCCAAATCCCCAACAAAATTCTTACATTTTGACGTCAAAAACTCTAAAAGTCCGGTTGAGCTTCTCAAAATCAAGGTTGACATGTTTAGAGTTCCCTCAAACATTTTGGCAATCCTGGTGAAACTTTTGACGTTCTCAAGAAATTCTCCAAATCCCTGACAAATATCTTACACTTTGACGTCAAAATCTCTAAAACTCTGGTTGAGCTTCTCAAAATCAAGGTTGACATGTTTAGAGTTCCCTCGAACATTTTGGCAATCCTGGCGAAAGTTTTGACGTTCTCAGGAAATTTTCCAAATCCCCGAAAAAATTCCTACACATTCACGTCAAAATCTCTAAAACTCTGGTTGAGCTTCTCAAAATCAAGGTTGACATGTTTAGAGTTCCCTCGAACATATTGGCAATCCTGGCGAAACTTTTGACGTTCTCAGGAAATTTTCCATATCCCCGAAAAAATTCCTACACTTTCACGTCAAAATCTCTAAACCTCTGGTTGAGCTTCTCAAAATCAAGGTTGACATGTTTAGAGTTCCCTCAAACATTTTGGCATTCCTGGCGAAACTTTTGACGGTCTCATGAAATTTTCCTAATCCCAAACAAAATTCTTACACTTTCACATCAAAATCTCTAAAACTCCGGTTGAGCTTCTCAAAATCAAGGTTGACATGTTTAGAGTTCCCTCGAACATCTCGAACATGTTGGCAATCCTGGCGAAACTTTTGACGTTCTCACGCAATTTTCCAAATCCCCAACAAAATTCTTACATTTTGACGTCAAAAACTCTAAAAGTCCGGTTGAGCTTCTCAAAATCAAGGTTGACATGTTTAGAGTTCCCTCAAACATTTTGGCATTCCTGGTGAAACTTTTGACGTTCTCACGAAATTTTCCAAATCCCAAACAAAATTCTTACACTTTCACATCAAAATCTCTAAAACTCAGGTTGATCTTCTCAAAATAAAGGTGGACAATCGTTAGAGTTCCCTCGAACATTTTGGCAATCCTGGCGAAACTTTTGACGTTCTCACGAAATTTTACAAATCCCAAACAAAATTCTTACACTTTCACATCAAAATCTCTAAAACTCTGGTTGAGCTTCTCAAAATCAAGGTTTACATGTTTAGTGTTCAGACAAACATTTTGACATTCCTGGCGAAACTTTTCACTTTCTCACGAAATTTTCTAAATCCCCAACAGAATTCTTACACTTTCACATCAAAATCTCTAAAACTCCTGTTGAGCTTCTCAAAATCAAGGTTGACATGTTTAGAGTTCCCTCAAACATTTTGGCAATCCTTGTGAAACTTTTGACTTTCTCAAGAAATTTTCCAAATCCCCAACAAAATTCTTACACTTTCACGTCAAAATCTCTGAAAGTGCGGTTGAGCTTCTCAAAATCAAGGTTGACATGTTTAGAGTTCCCTCAAACGTTTTGGCAATCCTGGCGAAAATTTTGACCGTCTCATGAAATTTTCCTAATCCCCGACAAAATTCTTACACTTTCGCGTCAAAATCTCTAAAACTCCGGTTGAGCTTCTCAAAATCAAGGTTGACATGTTTAGAGTTCCCTCGGACATTTTGGCAATCCTGGCGAAACTTTTGACGGTTTCACGAAATTTTCCAAATCCCCAACAAAATTCTTACACTTTCACATCAAAATCTCTAAAACTCCGGTGGAGCTTCTCAAAATCAAGGTTGACATGTTTAGAGTTCTCTCGAACATCTCGAACATGTTGGCAATCCTGGCGAAACTTTTGACGTTCTCACGCAATTTTCCAAATCCCCAACAAAATTCTTACATTTTGACGTCAAAAACTCTAAAAGTCCGGTTGAGCTTCTCAAAATCAAGGTTGACATGTTTAGAGTTCCCTCAAACATTTTGGCAATCCTGGTGAAACTTTTGACGTTCTCAAGAAATTCTCCAAATCCCTGACAAATATCTTACACTTTGACGTCAAAATCTCTAAAACTCTGGTTGAGCTTCTCAAAATCAAGGTTGACATGTTTAGAGTTCCCTCGAACATTTTGGCAATCCTGGCGAAAGTTTTGACGTTCTCAGGAAATTTTCCAAATCCCCGAAAAAATTCCTACACATTCACGTCAAAATCTCTAAAACTCTGGTTGAGCTTCTCAAAATCAAGGTTGACATGTTTAGAGTTCCCTCGAACATATTGGCAATCCTGGCGAAACTTTTGACGTTCTCAGGAAATTTTCCATATCCCCGAAAAAATTCCTACACTTTCACGTCAAAATCTCTAAACCTCTGGTTGAGCTTCTCAAAATCAAGGTTGACATGTTTAGAGTTCCCTCAAACATTTTGGCATTCCTGGCGAAACTTTTGA
Source organism: Streptopelia decaocto (assembly GCF_964273445.1). Lineage (NCBI taxonomy): Eukaryota > Metazoa > Chordata > Aves > Columbiformes > Columbidae > Streptopelia > Streptopelia decaocto. The sequence goes on along the minus strand of NC_138661.1, from coordinate 48,431,627 downwards.
CGGTCTCATGAAATTTTCCTAATCCCAAACAAAATTCTTACACTTTCACATCAAAATCTCTAAAACTCCGGTTGAGCTTCTCAAAATCAAGGTTGACATGTTTAGAGTTCCCTCGAACATCTCGAACATGTTGGCAATCCTGGCGAAACTTTTGACGTTCTCACGCAATTTTCCAAATCCCCAACAAAATTCTTACATTTTGACGTCAAAAACTCTAAAAGTCCGGTTGAGCTTCTCAAAATCAAGGTTGACATGTTTAGAGTTCCCTCAAACATTTTGGCATTCCTGGTGAAACTTTTGACGTTCTCACGAAATTTTCCAAATCCCAAACAAAATTCTTACACTTTCACATCAAAATCTCTAAAACTCAGGTTGATCTTCTCAAAATAAAGGTGGACAATCGTTAGAGTTCCCTCGAACATTTTGGCAATCCTGGCGAAACTTTTGACGTTCTCACGAAATTTTACAAATCCCAAACAAAATTCTTACACTTTCACATCAAAATCTCTAAAACTCTGGTTGAGCTTCTCAAAATCAAGGTTTACATGTTTAGTGTTCAGACAAACATTTTGACATTCCTGGCGAAACTTTTCACTTTCTCACGAAATTTTCTAAATCCCCAACAGAATTCTTACACTTTCACATCAAAATCTCTAAAACTCCTGTTGAGCTTCTCAAAATCAAGGTTGACATGTTTAGAGTTCCCTCAAACATTTTGGCAATCCTTGTGAAACTTTTGACTTTCTCAAGAAATTTTCCAAATCCCCAACAAAATTCTTACACTTTCACGTCAAAATCTCTGAAAGTGCGGTTGAGCTTCTCAAAATCAAGGTTGACATGTTTAGAGTTCCCTCAAACGTTTTGGCAATCCTGGCGCAAATTTTGACCGTCTCATGAAATTTTCCTAATCCCCGACAAAATTCTTACACTTTCGCGTCAAAATCTCTAAAACTCCGGTTGAGCTTCTCAAAATCAAGGTTGACATGTTTAGAGTTCCCTCGGACATTTTGGCAATCCTGGCGAAACTTTTGACGGTTTCACGAAATTTTCCAAATCCCCAACAAAATTCTTACACTTTCACATCAAAATCTCTAAAACTCTGGTTGAGCTTCTCAAAATCAAGGTGGACATGTTTAGAGTTCCCTCAAACATTTTGGCAATCCAGGTGAAACTTTTGACGTTCTCACGAAGTTTTCCAAATCCCCGACAAAATTCCTACACTTTCATGTCAAAATCTCTAAAAGTCCGGTTGAGCTTCTCAAAATCAAGGTTGACATGTTTAGAGTTCCCTCGAACATTTTGGCGTTCCTTGCGAAACTTTTGACGTTCTCACGAAATTCTCCAAATCTCTGCCAAAATTTTTACACTTTCACATCAAAATCTCTAAAACTCCAGTTGAGCTTCTCAAAATCAAGGTTGACATGTTTAGAGTTCCCTCGGACATTTTGGCAATCCTGGCGAAACTTTTGACGTTCTCAGGAAATTTTCCAAATCCCCAACAAAATTCTTACACTTTCACATCAAAATCTCTAAAAGTCCGGTTGAGCTTCTCAAAATCAAGGTTGACATGTTTAGAGTTCCCTCAAAAGTTTTGGCAATCCTTGTGAAACTTTTGACGTTCTCAAGAAATTTTCCAAATCCCCAACAAAATTCTTACAATTTCACGTCAAAATCTCTGAAAGTCCGGTTGAGCTTCTCAAAATCAAGGTGGACATCTTTAGAGTTCCCTCGAACAGTTTGGCATTCCTGGCGAAACTTTTGACTTTCTCACGAAATTTCCCAAATCCCCAACAAAATTCTTACACTTTCACATCAAAATCTCTAAAACTCCGGTTGAGCTTCTCAAAATCAAGGTTGACATGTTTAGAGTTCCCGCGGACATTTTGGCAATTCTGGCGAAACTTTTGACGCTTTCATGAAATTTTCCATATCCCTGAAAAAATTCTTACACTTTGACGTCAAAATCTCTAAAAGTCCGGTTGAGCTTCTCAAAATCAAGGTGGACATGTTTAGAGTTCCCTCAAACATTTTGGCATTCCTGGTGAAACTTTTGACGTTCTCAAGAAATTCTCCAAATCCCCGACAAATATCTTACACTTTGACGTTAAAATCTCTAAAACTCTGGTTGAGCTTCTCAAAATCAAGGTTGACATGTTTAGAGTTCCCTCAAACATTTTGGCAATCCTGGTGAAACTTTTGACGTTCTCAAGAAATTCTCCAAATCCCCGACAAATATCTTACACTTTGACGTCAAAATCTCTAAAACTCTGGTTGAGCTTCTCAAAATCAAGGTTGACATGTTTAGAGTTCCCTCGAACATTTTGGCAATCCTGGCGAAACTTTTGACGTTCTCAGGAAATTTTCCAAATCCCCGAAAAAATTCCTACACATTCACGTCAAAATCTCTAAAACTCTGGTTGAGCTTCTCAAATCAAGGTTGACATGTTTAGAGTTCCCTCAAACATTTTGGCAATCCTGATAAAGCTTTTGACGTTCTCAGGAAATTTTCCAAATCCCAAAAAAATTCTTACACTTTCACGTCAAAATCTCTAAAAGTCCGGTTGAGCTTCTCAAAATCAAGGTTGACATGTTAGAGTTCTCTCAAACATTTTGGCAATCCAGGAGAAACTTTTGACGTTCTCAAGAAATTCTCCAAATCTCTGCCAAAATTTTTACACTTTCACATCTAAATCTCTAAAACTCCAGTTGAGCTTCTCAAAATCAAGGTTGACATGTTTAGAGTTCCCTCGAACATTTTGGCAATCCTGGTGAAACTTTGACTTTCTCACGAAATTTTCCAAATCCCCAACAAAATTCTTACACTTTGACGTCAAAATCTCTAAAAGTCCGTTTGAGCTTCTCAAAATCAAGGTGGACATGTTTAGAGTTCCCTCGAACATTTTGGCAATCCTGTTAAAACTTTTGACGTTCTCACGAAATTCTCCAAATCCCCGACAAATATCTTACACTTTGACGTCAAAATCTCTAAAACTCCGGTTGAGCTTCTCAAAATCAAGGTGGACATGTTTAGAGTTCCCTCGAACATTTTGGCAATCCTGGCGAAACTGTTGACGTTCTCAGGAAATTTTCCAGTTCCCCGAAAAAATTCCTGCACTTTCACGTCAAAATCTCTAAAACTCCGGTTGAGCTTCTCAAAATCAAGGTTGACATGTTTAGAGTTCCCTCGGACATTTTGGCAATCCTGGGGAAACTTTTGACGTTCTCAAGAAATTTTCCAAATCCCCAACAAAATTCTTACACTTTGACGTCAAAATCTCTAAAACTCCGGTTGAGCTTCTCAAAATCAAGGTTGACATGTTTAGAGTTCCCTCAAACATTTTGGCATTCCTGGCGAAACTTTTGACGGTCTCATGAAATTTTCCTAATCCCAAACAAAATTCTTACACTTTCACATCAAAATCTCTAAAACTCCGGTTGAGCTTCTCAAAATCAAGGTTGACATGTTTAGAGTTCCCTCGAACATCTCGAACATGTTGGCAATCCTGGCGAAACTTTTGACGTTCTCACGCAATTTTCCAAATCCCCAACAAAATTCTTACATTTTGACGTCAAAAACTCTAAAAGTCCGGTTGAGCTTCTCAAAATCAAGGTTGACATGTTTAGAGTTCCCTCAAACATTTTGGCATTCCTGGTGAAACTTTTGACGTTCTCACGAAATTTTCCAAATCCCAAACAAAATTCTTACACTTTCACATCAAAATCTCTAAAAGTCCGGTTGAGCTTCTCAAAATCAAGGTGGACATGTTTAGAGTTCCCTCGAACATTTTGGCAATCCAGGAGAAACTTTTGACTTTCTCACAAAATTTTCCACATCCCCGACAAAATTCTTACACTTTGACGTCAAAATCTCTAAAACTCCGGTTGAGCTTCTCAAAATCAAGGTTGACATGTTTAGAGTTCCCTCAAACATTTTGGCAATCCTGGTGAAACTTTTGACGTTCTCAAGAAATTCTCCAAATCCCAAAAAAATTCTTACACTTTGACGTCAAAATCTCTAAAAGTCCGGTTGAGTTTCTCAAAATCAAGCTTGACATGTTTAGAGTTCCCTCAAACATTTTGGCAATTCGTGTGAAACTTTTGACGTTCTCACGAAATTTTCCAAATCCCCAACAAAATTCTTACACTTTCACATCAAAATCTCTAAAACTCCGGTTGAGCTTCTCAAAATCAAGGTGGACATGTTTAGAGTTCCCTCGAACATTTTGGCAATCCTGGCGAAACTGTTGACGTTCTCAGGAAATTTTCCAGTTCCCCGAAAAAATTCCTGCACTTTCACGTCAAAATCTCAAAAACTCCGGTTGAGCTTCTCAAAATCAAGGTTGACATGTTTAGAGTTCCCTCGGAAATTTTGGCAATCCTGGCGAAACTTTTGACGTTCTCAAGAAATTTTCCAAATCCCCAACAAAATTCTTTCACTTTCACATCAAAATCTCTAAAAGTCCGGTTGAGCTTCTCAAAATCAAGGTTGACATGTTTAGAGTTCCCTCAAACATTTTGGCATTCCTGGCGAAACTTTTGACGGTCTCATGAAATTTTCCTAATCCCAAACAAAATTCTTACACTTTCACGTCAAAATCTCTAAAAGTCCGGTTGATCTTCTCAAAATCAAGGTTGACATGTTTAGAGTTCCCTCAAACGTTTTGACATTCCTGGCGAAACTTTTGACTTTCTCACGAAATTTTCCAAATCCCCAACAAAATTCTTACACTTTCACATCAAAATCTCTAAAACTCCGGTGGAGCTTCTCAAAATCAAGGTTGACATGTTTAGAGTTCCCTCGAACATCTCGAACATGTTGGCAATCCTGGCGAAACTTTTGACGTTCTCACTCAATTTTCCAAATCCCCAACAAAATTCTTACATTTTGACGTCAAAAACTCTAAAAGTCCGGTTGAGCTTCTCAAAATCAAGGTTGACATGTTTAGAGTTCCCTCAAACATTTTGGCATTCCTGGTGAAACTTTTGACGTTCTCAAGAAATTCTCCAAATCCCGGACAAATATCTTACACTTTGACGTCAAAATCTCTAAAACTCTGGTTGAGCTTCTCAAAATCAAGGTTGACATGTTTAGAGTTCCCTCAAACATTTTGGCAATCCTGGTGAAACTTTTGACGTTCTCAAGAAATTCTCCAAATCCCCGACAAATATCTTACACTTTGACGTCAAAATCTCTAAAACTCCGGTTGAGCTTCTCAAAATCAAGGTTGACATGTTTAGAGTTCCCTCGAACATTTTGGCAATCCTGGCGAAACTTTTGACGTTCTCAGGGAATTTTCCAAATCCCCGAAAAAATTCCTACACATTCACGTCAAAATCTCTAAAAGTCCGGTTGAGCTTCTCAAAATCAAGGTTGACATGTTAGAGTTCCCTCAAACATTTTGGCAATCCAGGTGAAACTTTTGACGTTCTCAAGAAATTCTCCAAATCTCTGCCAAAATTTTTACACTTTCACATCTAAATCTCTAAAACTCCAGTTGAGCTTCTCAAAATCAAGGTTGACATGTTTAGAGTTCCCTCGAACATTTTGGCAATCCTGGTGAAACTTTGACTTTCTCACGAAATTTTCCAAATCCCCAACAAAATTCTTACACTTTGACGTCAAAATCTCTAAAAGTCCGTTTGAGCTTCTCAAAATCAAGGTGGACATGTTTAGAGTTCCCTCGAACATTTTGGCAATCCTGGCAAAACTTTTGACGTTCTCACGAAATTCTCCAAATCCCCGACAAATATCTTACACTTTGACGTCAAAATCTCTAAAACTCCGGTTGAGCTTCTCAAAATCAAGGTGGACATGTTTAGAGTTCCCTCGAACATTTTGGCAATCCTGGCGAAACTGATGACGTTCTCAGGAAATTTTCCAGTTCCCCGAAAAAATTCCTGCACTTTCACGTCAAAATCTCTAAAACTCCGGTTGAGCTTCTCAAAATCAAGGTTGACATGTTTAGAGTTCCCTCGGACATTTTGGCAATCCTGGCGAAACTTTTGACTTTCTCACGAAATTTCCCAAATCCCCAACAAAATTCTTACACTTTCACATCAAAATCTCTAAAAGTCCGGTTGAGCTTCTCAAAATCAAGGTTGACATGTTTAGAGTTCCCTCAAACATTTTGGCATTCCTGGCGAAACTTTTGACGGTCTCATGAAATTTTCCTAATCCCAAACAAAATTCTTACACTTTCACATCAAAATCTCTAAAAGTCCGGTTGAGCTTCTCAAAATCAAGGTTGACATGTTTAGAGTTCCCTCGAACATCTCGAACATGTTGGCAATCCTGGCGAAACTTTTGACGTTCTCACGCAATTTTCCAAATCCCCAACAAAATTCTTACATTTTGACGTCAAAAACTCTAAAAGTCCGGTTGAGCTTCTCAAAATCAAGGTTGACATGTTTAGAGTTCCCTCAAACATTTTGGCATTCCTGGTGAAACTTTTGACGTTCTCACGAAATTTTCGAAATCCCAAACAAAATTCTTACACTTTCACATCAAAATCTCTAAAACTCAGGTTGATCTTCTCAAAATAAAGGTGGACAATCGTTAGAGTTCCCTCGAACATTTTGGCAATCCTGGCGAAACTTTTGACGTTCTCACGAAATTTTACAAATCCCAAACAAAATTCTTACACTTTCACATCAAAATCTCTAAAACTCTGGTTGAGCTTCTCAAAATCAAGGTTTACATGTTTAGTGTTCAGACAAACATTTTGACATTCCTGGCGAAACTTTTCACTTTCTCACGAAATTTTCTAAATCCCCAACAAAATTCTTACACTTTCACATCAAAATCTCTAAAACTCCTGTTGAGATTCTCAAAATCAAGGTTGACATGTTTAGAGTTCCCACGAACATTTTGGCGTTCCTTACGAAACTTTTGACGTTCTCAAGAAATTTTCCAAATCCCCAACAAAATTCTTACACTTTCACGTCAAAATCTCTGAAAGTCCGGTTGAGCTTCTCAAAATCAAGGTTGACATGTTTAGAGTTCCCTGAAACGTTTTGGCAATCCTGGCGAAACTTTTGACGGTTTCAAGAAATTTTCCAAATCCCAAACAAAATTCTTACACTTTCACATCAAAATCTCTAAAAGTCCGGTTGAGCTTCTCAAAATCCAGGTTGACATGTTTAGAGTTCCCTCAAACATTTTGGCAATCCTTGTGAAACTTTTGACGTTCTCAAGAAATTTTCCAAATCCCCAACAAAATTCTTACAATTTCACGTCAAAATCTCTGAAAGTCCGGTTGAGCTTCTCAAAATCAAGGTTGACATCTTTAGAGTTCCCTCGAACAGTTTGGCATTCCTGGCGAAACTTTTGACTTTCTCACGAAATTTCCCAAATCCCCAACAAAATTCTTACACTTTCACATCAAAATCTCTAAAACTCCGGTTGAGCTTCTCAAAATCAAGGTTGACATGTTTAGAGTTCCCGCGGACATTTTGGCAATTCTGGCGAAACTTTTGACGCTTTCATGAAATTTTCCATATCCCTGAAAAAATTCTAACACTTTGACGTCAAAATCTCTAAAAGTCCGGTTGAGCTTCTCAAAATCAAGGTGGACATGTTTAGAGTTCCCTCGAACATTTTGGCAATCCAGGAGAAACTTTTGACTTTCTCACAAAATTTTCCACATCCCCGACAAAATTCTTACACTTTGACGTCAAAATCTCTAAAACTCCGGTTGAGCTTCTCAAAATCAAGGTTGACATGTTTAGAGTTCCCTCAAACATTTTGGCAATCCTGGTGAAACTTTTGACGTTCTCAAGAAATTCTCCAAATCCCAAAAAAATTCTTACACTTTGACGTCAAAATCTCTAAAAGTCCGGTTGAGCTTCTCAAAATCAAGCTTGACATATTTAGAGTTCCCTCAAACATTTTGGCAATTCGTGTGAAACTTTTGACGTTCTCACGAAATTTTCCAAATCCCCAACAAAATTCTTACACTTTCACGTCAAAATCTCTAAAACTCCGGTTGAGCTTCTCAAAATCAAGGTGGACATGTTTAGAGTTCCCTCGAACATTTTGGCAATCCTGGTGAAACTTTTGACGTTCTCAGGAAATTTTCCAGTTCCCCGAAAAAATTCCTGCACTTTCACGTCAAAATCTCTAAAACTCCGGTGGAGCTTCTCAAAATCAAGGTTGACATGTTTAGAGTTCCCTCGAACATCTCGAACATGTTGGCAATCCTGGCGAAACTTTTGACGTTCTCACTCAATTTTCCAAATCCCCAACAAAATTCTTACATTTTGACGTCAAAAACTCTAAAAGTCCGGTTGAGCTTCTCAAAATCAAGGTTGACATGTTTAGAGTTCCCTCAAACATTTTGGCAATCCTGGTGAAACTTTTGACGTTCTCAAGAAATTCTCCAAATCCCCGACAAATATCTTACACTTTGACGTCAAAATCTCTAAAACTCTGGTTGAGCTACTCAAAATCAAGGTTGACATGTTTAGAGTTCCCTCAAACATTTTGGCAATCCTGATAAAGCTTTTGACGTTCTCAGGAAATTTTCCAAATCCCAAAAAAATTCTTACACTTTCACGTCAAAATCTCTAAAAGTCCGGTTGAGCTTCTCAAAATCAAGGTTGACATGTTAGAGTTCCCTCGAACATTTTGGCAATCCTTGTGAAACTTTTGACGGTCTCAGGAAATTTTCCAAATCCCCAACAAAATTCTTACACTTTCACATCAAAATCTCTAAAAGTCCGGTTGAGCTTCTCAAAATCAAGGTTGACATGTTTAGAGTTCCCTCAAACATTTTGGCAATCCGTGTGAAACTTTTGACGTTCTCAAGAAATTTTCCAAATCCCCAACAAAATTCTTACACTTTCACGTCAAAATCTCTGAAAGTCCGGTTGAGCTTCTCAAAATCAAGGTGGACATCTTTAGAGTTCCCTCGAACAGTTTGGCATTCCTGGCGAAACTTTTGACTTTCTCACGAAATTTCCCAAATCCCCAACAAAATTCTTACACTTTCACATCAAAATCTCTAAAACTCCGGTTGAGCTTCTCAAAATCAAGGTTGACATGTTTAGAGTTCCCGCGGACATTTTGGCAATTCTGGCGAAACTTTTGACGTTCTCAAGAAATTCTCCAAATCCCAAAAAAATTCTTACACTTTGACGTCAAAATCTCTAAATGTCCGGTTGAGCTTCTCAAAATCAAGCTTGACATGTTTAGAGTTCCCTCAAACATTTTGGCCATTCGTGTGAAACTTTTGACGTTCTCAAGAAATCTTCCATATCCCCGACAAAATTCTTACACTTTCACGTCAAAATCTCTAAAACTCCGGTTGAGCTTCTCAAAATCAAGTTTGACATGTTTAGAGTTCCCTCGAACATTTTGGCAATCCTGGCGAAACTGTTGACGTTCTCAGGAAATTTTCCAGTTCCCCGAAAAAATTCCTGCACTTTCACGTCAAAATCTCTAAAACTCCGGTTGAGCTTCTCAAAATCAAGGTTGACATGTTTAGAGTTCCCTCGGACATTTTGGCAATCCTGGCTAAACTTTTGACGTTCTCAAGAAATTTTCCAAATCCCCAACAAAATTCTTTCACTTTCACATCAAAATCTCTAAAAGTTCGGTTGAGCTTCTCAAAATCAAGGTTCACATGTTTAGAGTTCCCTCAAACATTTTGGCATTCCTGGCGAAACTTTTGACGGTCTCATGAAATTTTCCTAATCCCAAACAAAATTCTTACACTTTCACGTCAAAATCTCTAAAAGTCCGGTTGATCTTCTCAAAATCAAGGTTGACATGTTTAGAGTTCCCTCAAACATTTTGACATTCCTGGCGAAACTTTTGACTTTCTCACGAAATTTTCCAAATCCCCAACAAAATTCTTACACTTTCACATCAAAATCTCTAAAACTCCGGTTGAGCTTCTCAAAATCAAGGTTGACATGTTTAGAGTTCCCTCGGACATTTTGGCAATCCTGGCGAAACTTTTGACGTTCTCACGAAATTCTCCAAATCTCTGCCAAAATTTTTACACTTTCACATCAAAATCTCTAAAACTCCAGTTGAGCTTCTCAAAATCAAGGTTGACATGTTTAGAGTTCCCTCAAACATTTTGGCAATCCTTGTGAAACTTTTGACGTTCTCAGGAAATTTTCCATATCCCCAACAAAATTCTTACACTTTCACATCAAAATCTCTAAAACTCCTGTTGAGCTTCTCAAAATCAAGGTTGACATGTTTAGAGTTCCCTCAAACATTTTGGCAATCCTTGTGAAACTTTTGACGTTCTCAAGAAATTTTCCAGATCCCCAACAAAATTCTTACACTTTCACGTCAAAATCTCTGAAATTCCGGTTGAGCTTCTCAAAATCAAGGTGGACATCTTTAGAGTTCCCTCGAACAGTTTGGCATTCGTGGCGAAACTTTTGACTTTCTCACGAAATTTTCCAAATCCCCAACAAAATTCTTACACTTTCACATCAAAATCTCTAAAACTCCGGTTGAGCTTCTCAAAATCAAGGTTGACATGTTTAGAGTTCCCGCGGACATTTTGGCAATTCTGGCGAAACCTTTGACGCTTTCCAGAAATTTTCCATATCCCTGAAAAAATTCTTACACTTTGACGTCAAAATCTCTAAAAGTCCGGTTGAGCTTCTCAAAATCAAGGTGGACATGTTTAGAGTTCCCTCGAACATTTTGGCAATCCTGTTAAAACTTTTGACTTTCTCACAAAATTTTCCATATCCCCGACAAAATTCTTACACTTTGACGTCAAAATCTCTAAAACTCCGGTTGAGCTTCTCAAAATCAAGGTTGACATGTTTAGAGTTCCCTCAAACATTTTGGCAATCCTGGCGAAACTTTTGACGTTCTCAAGAAATTCTCCAAATCCCCGACAAATATCTTACACTTTGACGTCAAAGTCTCTAAAAGTCTGGTTGAGCTTCTCAAAATCAAGGTTGACATGTTTAGAGTTCCCTCGGACATTTTGGCAATCCTGGCGAAACTTTTGACGTTCTCACGAAATTTTCCAAATCCCCAACAAAATTCCTACACTTTCACGTCAAAATCTCTAAAACTCCGGTTGAGCTTCTCTAAATCAAGATTGACATGTTTAGAGTTCCCGCGGACATTTTGGCAATTCTGGTGAAACTTTTGACGCTTTCCAGAAATTTTCCATATCCCTGAAAAAATTCTTACACTTTGACGTCAAAATCTCTAAAAGTCCGGTTGAGCTTCTCAAAATCAAGCTTGACATGTTTAGAGTTCCCTCAAACATTTTGGCAATCCAGGTGAAACTTTTGACGTTCTCAAGAAATTCTCCAAATCCCCGACAAATATCTTACACTTTGACGTCAAAATCTCTAAAACTCCGGTTGAGCTTCTCAAAATCAAGGTTGACATTTTTAGAGTTCCCTCGAACATTTTGGCGTTCCTTACGAAACTTTTGACGTTCTCACGAAATTCTCCAAATCTCTGCCAAAATTTTTACACTTTCACATCAAAATCTCTAAAACTCCAGTTGAGCTTCTCAAAATCAAGGTTGACATGTTTAGAGTTCCCACAAACATTTTGGCAATCCAGGTGAAACTTTTGACGTTCTCAAGAAATTCTGTAAATCTTGCCAAAATTTTTACACTTTCACATCTAAATCTCTAAAACTCCAGTTGAGCTTCTCAAAATCAAGGTTGACATTTTGGCATTCCTGGCGAAACTTTTGACTTTCTCACGAAATTTTCCAAATCCCCAACAAAATTCTTACCCTTTCACATCAAAATCTCTAAAACTCCTGTTGAGCTTCTCAAAATGAAGGTTGACATGTTTAGATTTCCCTCGAACATTTTGGCAATACGTGTGAAACTTTTGTCATTCTCACAAAATTTTCCAAATCCCCAACAAAATTCTTACACTTTCACATCAAAATCTCTAAAAGTCCGGTTGAGCTTCTCAAAATTAAGGTGGACATCTTTAGAGTTCCCTCAAACGTTTTGGCAATCCTGGCGAAAATTTTGACGGTCTCATGAAATTTTCCAAATCCCCGACAAAATTCTTACACTTTCGCGTCAAAATCTCTAAAACTCTGGTTGAGCTTCTCAAAATCAAGGTTGACGTGTTTAGAGTTCCCTCAAACATTTTGGCAATCCAGGTGAAACTTTTGACGTTCTCAGGAAATTTTCCAGTTCCCCGAAAAAATTCCTACACTTTCACGTCAAAATCTCTAAAGCTCTGGTTGAGCTTCTCAAAATCAAGGTTGACATGTTTAGAGTTCCCTCGAACATTTTGGCAATCCTGGCGAAACTTTTGACGTTCTCAGGAAATTTTCCAAATCCCCAACAAAATTCCTACACTTTCACGTCAAAATCTCTAAAAGTCCGGTTGAGCATCTCAAAATCAAGGTTGACATGTTTAGAGTTCCCTCAAACATTTTGGCAATTCGTGAGAAACTTTGACGTTCTCATGAAATTTTCCAAATCCCCGACAAAATTCCTACACTTTTACGTCAAAATCTCTAAAAGTCCGGTTGAGCTTCTCAAAATCAAGGTTGACATGTTTAGAGTTCCCTCGAACATTTTGGCGTTCCTTGTGAAACTTTTGTCTTTCTCTTGAAATTTTCCAAATCCCTGCCAAAATTCTTACACTTTCACATCAAAATCTCTAAAACTCCGGTTGAGCTTCTCAAAATCAAGGTTGACATGTTTAGAGTTCCCTCGAACATTTTGGCAATCCTGGTGAAACATTTGACGTTCTCACGAAATTTTCCAAATCCCCAACAAAATTCTTACACTTTGTCGTCAAAATCTCTAAAAGTCCGGTTGAGCTTCTCAAAATCAAAAAGGACATGTTTAGAGTTCCCTCAAACATTTTGGGAATCCTGGTGAAACTTTTGACGTTCTCACGAAATTTTCCAAATCCCCAACAAAATTCTTACACTTTCACGTCAAAATCTCTAAAAGTCCGGTTGATCTTCTCAAAATCAAGGTTGACATGTTTAGAGTTCCCTCGAACATTTTGGCAATTCGTGTGAAACTTTTGACATTCTCACAAAATTTTCCAAATCCCCAAAAAAATTCTTACACTTTCACATCAAAATCTCTAAAGCTCTGGTTGAGCTTCTCAAAATCAAGGTTGGCATGTTTAGAGTTCCCTCAAACATTTTGGCAATCCTGATAAAACTTTTGACGTTCTCACGAAATTTTCCAAATCCCAAACAAATTCTTACACTTTCACATCAAAATCTCTAAAAGTCCGGTTGAGCTTATCAAAATCAAGCTTGACATGTTTAGAGTTCCCTCAAACATTTTGGCAATCCAGGTGAAACTTTTGACGTTCTCAAGAAATTCTGTAAATCTCTGCCAAAATTTTTACACTTTCACATCTAAATCTCTAAAACTCCAGCTGAGCTTCTCAAAATCAAGGTTGACATGTTTAGAGTTCCCTCGGACATTTTGGCAATCCTGGCGAAACTTTTGACGTTCTCAAGAAATTTTCCAAATCCCCAACAAAATTCTTACACTTTCACATCAAAATCTCTAAAAGTCCGGTTGAGCTTCTCAAAATCAAGGTTGACATGTTTAGAGTTCCCTCAAACATTTTGGCATTCCTGGCGAAACTTTTGACGGTCTCATGAAATTTTCCTAATCCCAAACAAAATTCTTACACTTTCACATCAAAATCTCTAAAAGTCCGGTTGAGCTTCTCAAAATCAAGGTTGACATGTTTAGAGTTCCCTCGAACATCTCGAACATGTTGGCAATCCTGGCGAAACTTTTGACGTTCTCACGCAATTTTCCAAATCCCCAACAAAATTCTTACATTTTGACGTCAAAAACTCTAAAAGTCCGGTTGAGCTTCTCAAAATCAAGGTTGACATGTTTAGAGTTCCCTCAAACATTTTGGCATTCCTGGTGAAACTTTTGACGTTCTCACGAAATTTTCCAAATCCCAAACAAAATTCTTACACTTTCACATCAAAATCTCTAAAACTCAGGTTGATCTTCTCAAAATAAAGGTGGACAATCGTTAGAGTTCCCTCGAACATTTTGGCAATCCTGGTGAAACTTTTGACGTTCTCACGAAATTTTACAAATCCCAAACAAAATTCTTACACTTTCACATCAAAATCTCTAAAACTCTGGTTGAGCTTCTCAAAATCAAGGTTTACATGTTTAGTGTTCAGACAAACATTTTGACATTCCTGGCGAAACTTTTCACTTTCTCACGAAATTTTCCAAATCCCCAACAAAATTCTTACACTTTCACATCAAAATCTCTAAAACTCCGGTTCAGCTTCTCAAAATCAAGGTTGACATGTTTAGAGTTCCCTCGAACATTTTGGCAATCCTGGTGAAACTTTTGACGTTCTCAGGAAATTTTCCAAATCCCCAACAAAATTCTTACACTTTCACATCAAAATCTCTAAAACTCCGGTTGAGCTTCTCAAAATCAAGGTTGACATGTTTAGAGTTCCCTCGAACATTTTGGCAATCCTTGTGAAACTTTTGACTTTCTCATGAAATTTTCCAAATCCCCGACAAAATTCCTACACTTTCACGTCAAAATCTCTAAAAGTCCGTTTGAGCTTCTCAAAATCAAGGTGGACATGTTTAGAGTTCCCTCGAACATTTTGGCAATCCTGGCAAAACTTTTGACGTTCTCACGAAATTCTCCAAATCCCCGACAAATATCTTACACTTTGACGTCAAAATCTCTAAAACTCCGGTTGAGCTTCTCAAAATCAAGTTGGACATGTTTAGAGTTCCCTCGAACATTTTGGCAATCCTGGCGAAACTGTTGACGTTCTCAGGAAATTTTCCAGTTCCCCGAAAAAATTCCTGCACTTTCACGTCAAAATCTCTAAAACTCCGGTTGAGCTTCTCAAAATCAAGGTTGACATGTTTAGAGTTCCCTCGGACATTTTGGCAGTCCTGGCAAAACTCTTGACGGTTTCAAGAAATTTTACAAATCCCAAACAAAATTCTTACACTTTCACATCAAAATCTCTAAAAGTCCGGTTGATCTTCTCAAAATCAAGCTTGACATGTTTAGAGTTCCCTCAAATATTTTGGCAATCCTGGTGAAACTTTTGACGTTCTCAAGAAATTTTCCAAATCCCCAAAAAAATTCTTACGTTTTGACGTCAAAATCTCTGAAACTCCCGTTGAGCTTCTCAAAATAAAGGTTGACATGTTTAGAGTTCCCTCGAACATTTTGGCAATCCTGGTGAAACTTTTGACGTTCTCACGAAATTTTCCAAATCCCCGACAAAATTCTTACACTTGGACGTCAAAATCTCTAAAACTCTGGTTGAGCTTCTCAAAATCAAGGTGGACATGTTTAGAGTTCCCTCGAACATTTTGGCAATCCTGATAAAGCTTTTGACGTTCTCAGGAAATTTTCCAAATCCCAAACAAATTCTTACACTTTGACGTCAAAATCTCTAAAAGTCCGGTTGAGCTTCTCAAAATCAAGCTTGACATGTTTAGAGTTCCCTCAAACATTTTGGCAATCCAGGTGAAACTTTTGACGTTCTCACGAAATTCTCCAAATCCCCGACAAATATCTTACACTTTGACGTCAAAATCTCTAAAACTCCGGTTGAGCTTCTCAAAATCAAGGTTGACATGTTTAGAGTTCCCTCGAACATTTTGGCGTTCCTTACGAAACTTTTGACGTTCTCACGAAATTCTCCAAATCTCTGCCAAAATTTTTACACTTTCACATCAAAATCTCTAAAACTCCAGTTGAGCTTCTCAAAATCAAGGTTGACATGTTTAGAGTTCCCACAAACATTTTGGCATTCCTGGCGAAACTTTTGACGTTCTCAGGAAATTTTCCAAATCCCCAACAAAATTCTTACCCTTTCACATCAAAATCTCTAAAACTCCTGTTGAGCTTCTCAAAATGAAGGTTGACATGTTTAGATTTCCCTCGAACATTTTGGCAATACGTGTGAAACTTTTGTCATTCTCACAAAATTTTCCAAATCCCCAACAAAATTCTTACACTTTCACATCAAAATCTCTAAAAGTCCGGTTGAGCTTCTCAAAATTAAGGTGGACATCTTTAGAGTTCCCTCAAACGTTTTGGCAATCCTGGCGAAAATTTTGACGGTCTCATGAAATTTTCCTAATCCCCGACAAAATTCTTACACTTTGACGTCAAAATCTCTAAAACTCTGGTTGAGCTTCTCAAAATCAAGGTTGACATGTTTAGAGTTCCCTCAAACATTTTGGCAATCCTGGTGAAACTTTTGACGTTCTCAGGAAATTTTCCAGTTCCCCGAAAAAATTCCTACATTTTCACGTCAAAATCTCTAAAGCTCTGGTTGAGCTTCTCAAAATCAAGGTTGACGTGTTTAGAGTTCCCTCGAACATTTTGGCAATCCTGGCGAAACTTTTGACGTTCTCAGGAAATTTTCCAAATCCCCAACAAAATTCCTACACTTTCACGTCAAAATCTCTAAAACTCCGGTTGAGCATCTCAAAATCAAGCTTGACATGTTTAGAGTTCCCTCAAACATTTTGGCAATTCGTGAGAAACTTTGACGTTCTCAAAAAATTTTCCAAATCCCCGACAAAATTCCTACACTTTTACGTCAAAATCTCTAAAAGTCCGGTTGAGCTTCTCAAAATCAAGGTTGACATGTTTAGAGTTCCCTCGAACATTTTGGCGTTCCTTGTGAAACTTTTGTCTTTCTCTTGAAATTTTCCAAATCCCTGCCAAAATTCTTACACTTTCACATCAAAATCTCTAAAACTCCGGTTGAGCTTCTCAAAATCAAGGTGGACATGTTTAGAGTTCCCTCGAACATTTTGGCAATCCTGGTGAAACATTTGACGTTCTCACGAAATTTTCCAAATCCCCAACAAAATTCTTACACTTTGTCGTCAAAATCTCTAAAAGTCCGGTTGAGCTTCTCAAAATCAAAAAGGACATGTTTAGAGTTCCCTCAAACATTTTGGCAATCCTGGTGAAACTTTTGACGTTCTCACGAAATTTTCCAAATCCCCAACAAAATTCTTACACTTTCACGTCAAAATCTCTAAAAGTCCTGTTGATCTTCTCAAAATTAAGGTTGACATGTTTAGAGTTCCCTCGAACATTTTGGCAATTCGTGTGAAACTTTTGACATTCTCACAAAATTTTCCAAATCCCCAAAAAAATTCTTACACTTTCACATCAAAATCTCTAAAGCTCTGGTTGAGCTTCTCAAAATCAAGGTTGGCATGTTTAGAGTTCCCTCAAACATTTTGGCAATCCTGATAAAACTTTTGACGTTCTCACGAAATTTTCCAAATCCCAAACAAATTCTTACACTTTGACGTCAAAAACTCTAAAAGTCCGGTTGAGCTTCTCAAAATCAAGGTTGACATGTTTAGAGTTCCCTCAAACATTTTGGCATTCCTGGTGAAACTTTTGACGTTCTCACGAAATTTTCCAAATCTTAAACAAAATTCTTACACTTTCACATCAAAATCTCTAAAACTCAGGTTGATCTTCTCAAAATAAAGGTGGACAATTGTTAGAGTTCCCTCGAACATTTTGGCAATCCTGGCGAAACTTTTGACGTTCTCACGAAATTTTACAAATCCCAAACAAAATTCTTACACTTTCACATCAAAATCTCTAAAACTCTGGTTGAGCTTCTCAAAATCAAGGTTTACATGTTTAGTGTTCAGACAAACATTTTGACATTCCTGGCGAAACTTTTCACTTTCTCACGAAATTTTCCAAATCCCCAACAAAAATCTTACACTTTCACATCAAAATCTCTAAAACTCCGGTTGAGCTTCTCAAAATCAAGGTTGACATGTTTAGAGTTTCCTTGGAAATTTTGGCAATCCTGGTGAAACTTTTGACAGTTTCATAAATTTTCCAAATCCCAAACAAAATTCTTACACTTTGACGTCAAAATCTCTAAAACTCCGGTTGAGCTGCTCAAAATCAACGTTGACATGTTTAGAGTTCCCTCGAACATTTTGGCAATCCTGGCAAAACTCTTGACGGTTTCAAGAAATTTTACAAATCCCAAACAAAATTCTTACACTTTCACGTCAAAATCTCTAAAAGTCCGTTTGAGCTTCTCAAAATCAAGGTGGACATGTTTAGAGTTCCCTCGAACATTTTGGCAATCCTGGCAAAACTTTTGACGTTCTCACGAAATTCTCCAAATCCCCGACAAATATCTTACACTTTGACGTCAAAATCTCTAAAAGTCCAGTTGAGCTTCTCAAAATCAAGGTGGACATGTTTAGAGTTCCCTCGAACATTTTGGCAATCCTGGCGAAACTGTTGACGTTCTCAGGAAATTTTCCAGTTCCCCGAAAAAATTCCTGCACTTTCACGTCAAAATCTCTAAAACTCCGGTTGAGCTTCTCAAAATCAAGGTTGACATGTTTAGAGTTCCCTCGAACATTTTGGCAATCCTGGCAAAACTCTTGACGGTTTCAAGAAATTTTACAAATCCCAAACAAAATTCTTACACTTTCTCATCAAAATCTCTAAAAGTCCGGTTGATCTTCTCAAAATCAAGCTTGACATGTTTAGAGTTCCCTCAAAGATTTTGGCAATCCTGGTGAAACTTTTGACATTCTCAAGAAATTTTCCAAATCCCCAACAAAATTCTTACGTTTTGACGTCAACATCTCTGAAACTCCCGTTGAGCTTCTCAAAATAAAGGTTGACATGTTTAGATTTCCCTCGAACATTTTGGCAATCCTGGCGAAACTTTTGACGTTCTCACGAAATTTTCCAAATCCCCGACAAAATTCTTACACTTGGACGTCAAAATCTCTAAAACTCCGGTTGAGCTTCTCAAAATCAAGGTGGACATGTTTAGAGTTCCCTCAAACATTTTGGCAATCCTGGCGAAACTTTTGACGTTCTCAGGAAATTTTCCAAATCCCTGACAAAATTCCTACACTTTCACGTCAAAATCTCTAAAACTCTGGTTGAGCTTCTCATAATCAAGGTTGACATGTTTAGAGTTCCCTCGAACATTTTGGCAATCCTGATAAAACTTTTGACGTTCTCAAGAAATTCTCCAAATCCCCAACAAAATTCTTACACTTTCATGTCAAAATCGCTAAAAGTCAGGTTGAGCTTCTCAAAATCAAGGTTTACATGTTTGGAGTTCCCTCAAACATTTTGGCATTCCTGGCGAAACTTTTGACTTTCTCACGAAATTTTCCAAATCCCCAACAAAATTCTTACACTTTCACATCAAAATCTCTAAAACTCCGGTTGATCTTCTTAAAATCAAGGTGGACAATCGTTAGAGTTCCCTCGAACACTTTGGAAATCCAGGCGAAAATTTTGACGGTTTCATGAAATTTTCCAAATCCCAAACAAAATTCCTACACTTTCACATCAAAATCTCTAAAACTCCGGTTGAGCTTCTCAAAATCACGGTTGACATGTTTAGAGTTCCCTCGGACATTTTGGCAATTCGTGTGAAACTTTTGACATTCTCACAAAATTTTCCAAATCCCTGCCAAAATTCTTACACTTTGACGTCAAAATCTCTAAAACTCCGGTTGAGCTTCTCAAAATCAAGGTTGACATGTTTAGAGTTCCCTCAAACATTTTGGCAATCCAGGTGAAACTGTTGACGTTCTCAGGAAATTTTCCAGTTCCCCGAAAAAATTCTTACACTTTGACGTCAAAATCTCTAAAACTCTGGTTGAGCTTCTCAAAATCAAGGTTGACATGTTTAGAGTTCCCTCGAACATTTTGGCAATCCTGGCGAAACTTTTGACGTTCTCAGGAAATTTTCCAAATCCCAAACAAAATTCCAACACTTTCACGTCAAAATCTCTAAAACTCCGGTTGAGCTTCTCAAAATCAAGGTTGACATGTTTAGAGTTCCCTCAAACATTTTGGCAATACGTGTGAAACTTTTGACTTTCTCACGAAATTTTCCAAATCCCTGCCAAAATTTTTACACTTTCACATCAAAATCTCTAAAACTCCAGTTGAGCTTCTCAAAATCAAGGTTGACATGTTTAGAGTTCCCTCGAACATTTTGGCAATCCTGGTGAAACTTTTGACGTTCTCAGGAAATTTTCCAAATCCCCAACAAAATTCTTACACTTTCACATCAAAATCTCTAAAACTCCGGTTGAGCTTCTCAAAATCAAGGTTGACATGTTTAGAGTTCCCTCGAACATTTTGGCAATCCAGGTGAAACTTTTGACGTTCTCAGGAAATTTTTCAAATCCCTGCCAAAATTCTTACACTTTCACGTCAAAATCTCTAAAACTCCTGTTGAGCTTCTCAAAATCAAGGTTGACATGTTTAGAGTTCCCTCAAACATTTTGGCAATCCTGGTGAAACTTTTGACGTTCTCAAGAAATTTTCCAAATCCCCAACAAAATTCTTACACTTTGACGTCAAAATCTCTGAAAGTCCGGTTGAGCTTCTCAAAATCAAGGTGGACATCTTTAGAGTTCCCTCGAACAGTTTGGCATTCCTGGCGAAACTTTTGACTTTCTCACGAAATTTCCCAAATCCCCAACAAAATTCTTACACTTTCACATCAAAATCTCTAAAACTCCGGTTGAGCTTCTCAAAATCAAGGTTGACATGTTTAGAGTTCCCGCGGACATTTTGGCAATTCTGGCGAATCTTTTGACGCTTTTATGAAATTTTCCATATCCCTGAAAAAATTCTTACACTTTGACGTCAAAATCTCTAAAACTCCGGTTGAGCTTCTCAAAATCAAGGTTGACATGGTTAGAGTTCCCTCAAACATTTTGGCAATCCTGGTGAAACTTTTGACGTTCTCAAGAAATTCTCCAAATCCCCGACAAATATCTTACACTTTGACGTCAAAATCTCTAAAACTCCGGTTGAGCTTCTCAAAATCAAGGTGGACATGTTTAGAGTTCCCTCGAACATTTTGGCAATCCTGGCGAAACTTTTGACGTTCTCAGGAAATTTTCCAAATCCCCGAAAAAATTCCTACACTTTCACGTCTAAATCTCTAAAACTCTGGTTGAGCTTCTCAAAATCAAGGTTGACATGTTTAGAGTTCCCTCGAACATTTTGGCAATCCTGGCGAAACTTTTGACGTTCTCAAGAAATTTTCCATATCCCCGAAAAAATTCCTACACTTTCACGTCAAAATCTCTAAAACTCTGGTTGAGCTTCTCAAAATCAAGGTTGACATGTTTAGAGTTCCCTCGAACATTTTGGCAATCCTGATAAAGCTTTTGACGTTCTCAGGAAATTTTCCAAATCCCAAACAAGTTCTTACACTTTGACGTCAAAATCTCTAAAAGTCCGGTTGAGCTTCTCAAAATCAAGCTTGACATGTTTAGAGTTCCCTCAAACATTTTGGCAATCCAGGTGAAACTTTTGACGTTCTCACGAAATTTTCCAACTCCCCGACAAAATTCCTACACTTTCATGTCAAAATCTCTAAAAGTCCGGTTGAGATTCTCAAAATCAAGGTGGACATCTTTAGAGTTCCCTCGAACATTTTGGCGTTCCTTACGAAACTTTTGACGTTCTCACGAAATTCTCCAAATCTCTGCCAAACTTTTTACACTTTCACATCAAAATCTCTAAAACTCCAGTTGAGCTTCTCAAAATCAAGGTTGACATGTTTAGAGTTCCCTCAAACATTTTGGCATTCCTGGCGAAACTTTTGACTTTCTCACGAAATTTTCCAAATCCCCAACAAAATTCTTACACTTTCACATCAAAATCTCTAAAACTCCTGTTGAGCTTCTCAAAATTAAGGTGGACATGTTTAGAGTTCCCTCAAACATTTTGGCAATCCTTGTGAAACTTTTGACGTTCTCAGGAAATTCTCCAAATCCCCAACAAAATTCTTACACTTTCACGTCAAAATCTCTAAAAGTCAGGTTGAGCTTCTCAAAATCAAGGTTTACATGTTTGGAGTTCCCTCAAACATTTTGGCATTCCTGGCGAAACTTTTGACTTTCTCACGAAATTTTCCAAATCCCCAACAAAATTCTTACACTTTCACATCAAAATCTCTAAAACTTCGGTTGATCTTCTTAAAATCAAGGTGGACAATCGTTAGAGTTCCCTCGAACACTTTGGAAATCCAGGCGAAAATTTTGACGGTTTCATGAAATTTTCCAAATCCCAAACAAAATTCCTACACTTTCACATCAAAATCTCTAAAACTCCGGTTGAGCTTCTCAAAATCACGGCTGACATGTTTAGAGTTCCCTCAAACATTTTGGCAATTCGTGCGATTCTTTTGAGTTTCTCAAGAAATTTTCCAAATCCCCAACAAAATTCTTACACTTTCACATCAAAATCTCTAAAACTCCGGTTGAGCTTCTCAAAATCAAGGTTGACATGTTTAGAGTTCCCTCGGACATTTTGGCAATCCTGGCGAAACTTTTGACGGTTTCATGAAGTTTTCCAAATCCCCAACAAAATTCTTACACTTTCACGTCAAAATCTCTAAAACTCCGGTTGAGCTTCTCAAAGTCAAGGTTGACATGTTTAGAGTTCCCTCGAACATTTTGGCAATTCGTGTGAAACTTTTGACATTCTCACAAAATTTTCCAAATCCCTGCCAAAATTCTCACACTTTGACGTCAAAATCTCTAAAACTCCGGTTGAGCTTCTCAAAATCAAGGTTGACATGTTTAGAGTTCCCTCAAACATTTTGGCAATCCAGGTGAAACTTTTGACGTTCTCAGGAAATTTTCCAGTTCCCCGAAAAAATTCCTACACTTTCACGTCTAAATCTCTAAAGCTCTGGTTGAGCTTCTCAAAATCAAGGTTGACATGTTTAGAGTTCCCTCGAACATTTTGGCAATCCTGGCGAAACTTTTGACGTTCTCAGGAAATTTTTCAAATCCCCAACAAAATTCCTACACTTTCACGTCAAAATCTCTAAAAGTCCGGTTGAGCATCTCAAAATCAAGGTTGACATGTTTAGAGTTCCCTCAAACATTTTGGCAATTCGTGAGAAACTTTGACGTTCTCAAGAAATTTTCCAAATCCCCGACAAAATTCCTACACTTTTACGTCAAAATCTCTAAAAGTCCGGTTGAGCTTCTCAAAATCAAGGTTGACATGTTTAGAGTTCCCTCGAACATTTTGGCGTTCCTTGTGAAACTTTTGTCTTTCTCTTGAAATTTTCCAAATCCCTGCCAAAATTCTTACACTTTGACGTCAAAATCTCAAAAACTCCGGTTGAGCTTCTCAAAATCAAGGTTGACATGTTTAGAGTTCCCTCAAACATTTTGGCAATTCGTCTGAAACTTTTGACTTTCTCACGAAATTTTCCAAATCCCTGCCAAAATTTTTACACTTTCACATCAAAATCTCTAAAACTCCAGTTGAGCTTCCCAAATTCAAGGTTGACATGTTTAGAGTTCCCTCGAACATTTTGGCAATCCTGGTGAAACTTTTGACGTTCTCAGGAAATTTTCCAAATCCCCAACAAAATTCTTACACTTTCACATCAAAATCTCTAAAACTCCGGTTGAGCTTCTCAAAATCAAGGTTGACATGTTTAGAGTTCCCGCAGACATTTTGGCAATTCTGGCGAATCTTTTGACGCTTTCATGAAATTTTCCATATCCCCGACAAAATTCTTACACTTTGACGTCAAAATCTCTAAAACTCCGGTTGAGCTTCTCAAAATCAAGTTTGACATGTTTAGAGTTCCCTCAAACATTTTGGCAATCCTGGTGAAACTTTTGACGTTCTCAAGAAATTCTCCAAATCCCCGACAAATATCTTACACTTTGACGTCAAAATCTCTAAAACTCTGGTTGAGCTTCTCAAAATCAAGGTGGACATGTTTAGAGTTCCCTCGAACATTTTGGCAATCCTGGCGAAACTTTTGACGTTCTCAGGAAATTTTCCAAATCCCCGAAAAAATTCCTACACATTCACGTCAAAATCTCTAAAACTCTGGTTGAGCTTCTCAAAATCAAGGTTGACATGTTTAGAGTTCCCTCGAACATTTTGGCAATCCTGGCGAAACTTTTGACGTTCTCAGGAAATTTTCCAAATCCCCGAAAAAATTCCTACACTTTCACGTCAAAATCTCTAAAACTCTGGTTGAGCTTCTCAAAATCAAGGTTGACATGTTTAGAGTTCCCTCGAACATTTTGGCAATCCTGATAAAGCTTTTGACGTTCTCAGGAAATTTTCCAAATCCCAAACAAGTTCTTACACTTTGACGTCAAAATCTCTAAAAGTCCGGTTGAGCTTCTCTAAATCAAGGTGGACATGTTTAGAGTTCCCTCGAACATTTTGGCAATCCTTGTGAAACTTTTGACGTTCTCAAGAAATTTTCCAAATCCCCGACAAAATTCTTACACTTTCACGTCAAAATCGCTAAAAGTCAGGTTGAGCTTCTCAAAATCAAGCTTTACATGTTTGGAGTTCCCTCAAACATTTTGGCATTCCTGGCGAAACTTTTGACGTTCTCAAGAAATTTTCCAAATCCCCAACAAAATTCTTACACTTTCACATCAAAATCTCTAAAACTCCGGTTGATCTTCTTAAAATCAAGGTGGACAATCGTTAGAGTTCCCTCGAACACTTTGGAAATCCAGGCGAAAATTTTGACGGTTTCATGAAATTTTCCAAATCCCAAACAAAATTCCTACACTTTCACATCAAAATCTCTAAAACTCCGGTTGAGCTTCTCAAAATCACGGCTGACATGTTTAGAGTTCCCTCAAACATTTTGGCAATTCGTGCGAATCTTTTGAGTTTCTCAAGAAATTTTCCAAATCCCCAACAAAATTCTTACACTTTCACATCAAAATCTCTAAAACTCCGGTTGAGCTTCTCAAAATCAAGGTTGACATGTTTAGAGTTCCCTCGGACATTTTGGCAATCCTGGCGAAACTTTTGACGGTTTCATGAAGTTTTCCAAATCCCAAACAAAATTCTTACACTTTCACGTCAAAATCTCTAAAACTCCGGTTGAGCTTCTCAAAGTCAAGGTTGACATGTTTAGAGTTCCCTCAAACATTTTGGCATTTCGTGTGAAACTTTTGACATTCTCACAAAATTTTCCAAATCTCTGCCAAAATTCTTACACTTTCACATCAAAATCTCTAAAAGTCCGGTTGAGCTTCTCAAAATCAAGGTGGACATGTTTAGAGTTCCCGCGGACATTTTGGCAATCCTGGCGAAACTTTTGACGGTTTCATGAAGTTTTCCAAATCCCAAACAAAATTCTTACACTTTCACGTCAAAATCTCTAAAACTCCGGTTGAGCTTCTCAAAATCAAGGTTGACATGTTTAGAGTTCCCTCAAACATTTTGGCAATCCTGGTGAAACTTTTGACGTTCTCAAGAAATTCTCCAAATCCCCGACAAATATCTTACACTTTGACGTCAAAATCTCTAAAACTCTGGTTGAGCTTCTCAAAATCAAGGTGGACATGTTTAGAGTTCCCTCGAACATTTTGGCAATCCTGGCGAAACTTTTGACGTTCTCAGGAAATTTTCCAAATCCCCGAAAAAATTCCTACACATTCACGTCAAAATCTCTAAAACTCTGGTTGAGCTTCTCAAAATCAAGGTTGACATGTTTAGAGTTCCCTCGAACATTTTGGCGTTCCTGGCGAAACTTTTGACGTTCTCAAGAAATTTTCCATATCCCCGAAAAAATTCCTACACTTTCACGTCAAAATCTCTAAAACTCTGGTTGAGCTTCTCAAAATCAAGGTGGACATGTTTAGAGTTCCCTCGAACATTTTGGCAATCCAGGTGAAACTTTTGACGTTCTCACGAAATTTTCCAAATCCCCGACAAAATTCCTACACTTTCATGTCAAAATCTCTAAAAGTCCGGTTGAGCTTCTCAAAATCAAGGTTGACATGTTTAGAGTTCCCTCGAACATTTTGGCGTTCCTTGCGAAACTTTTGACTTTCTCACGAAATTCTCCAAATCTCTGCCAAAATTTTTACACTTTCACATCAAAATCTCTAAAACTCCAGTTGAGCTTCTCAAAATCAAGGTTGACATGTTTAGAGTTCCCTCGAACATTTTGGCAATCCTTGTGAAACTTTTGACGTTCTGAGGAAATTTTCCAAATCCCCAACAAAATTCTTACACTTTCACATCAAAATCTCTAAAACTCCGGTTGAGCTTCTCAAAATCAAGGTGGACATGTTTAGAGTTCCCTCGAACATTTTGGCAATCCAGGTGAAACTTTTGACGTTCTCACGAAATTTTCCAAATCCCCGACAAAATTCCTACACTTTCATGTCAAAATCTCTAAAAGTCCGGTTGAGCTTCTCAAAATCAAGGTTGACATGTTTAGAGTTCCCTCGAACATTTTGGCGTTCCTTGCGAAACTTTTGACGTTCTCACGAAATTCTCCAAATCTCTGCCAAAATTTTTACACTTTCACATCAAAATCTCTAAAACTCCAGTTGAGCTTCTCAAAATCAAGGTTGACATGTTTAGAGTTCCCTCGAACATTTTGGCAATCCTGGTGAAACTTTTGACGTTCTCAGGAAATTTTCCAAATCCCCAACAAAATTCTTACACTTTCACATCAAAATCTCTAAAAGTCTGGTTGAGCTTCTCAAAATCAAGGTTGACATGTTTAGAGTTCCCGCGGAGTTTTTGGCAATTCTGGCGAAACTTTTGACGCTTTCATGAAATTTTCCATATCCCTGAAAAATTCTTACACTTTCACGTCAAAATCTCTAAAACTCCGGTTGAGCTTCTCAAAATCAAGGTTGACATGTTTAGAGTTCCCTCAAACATTTTGGCAATCCTTGTGAAACTTTTGACTTTCTCAAGAAATTCTCCAAATCCCCGACAAATATCTTACACTTTGACGTCAAAATCTCTAAAACTCTGGTTGAGCTTCTCAAAATAAAGGTTGACATGTTTAGAGTTCCCTCGAACATTTTGGCAATCCTGGCGAAACTTTTGACGTTCTCAGGAAATTTTCGAAATCCCCGAAAAAATTCCTACACATTCACGTCAAAATCTCTAAAACTCTGGTTGAGCTTCTCAAAATCAAGGTTGACATGTTTAGAGTTCCCTCGAACATTTTGGCAATCCTGGTGAAACTTTTGACGTTCTCAGGAAATTTTCCATATCCCCGAAAAAATTCCTACACTTTCACGTCAAAATCTCTAAAACTCTGGTTGAGCTTCTCAAAATCAAGGTTGACATGTTTAGAGTTCCCTCGAACATTTTGGCAATCCTGATAAAGCTTTTGACGTTCTCAAGAAATTTTCCAAATCCCAAACAAGTTCTTACACTTTGACGTCAAAATCTCTAAAAGTCCGGTTGAGCTTCTCAAAATCAAGCTTGACATGTTTAGAGTTCCCTCGAACATTTTGGCAATCCAGGTGAAACTTTTGACGTTCTCACGAAATTTTCCTAATCCCCGACAAAATTCCTACACTTTCATGTCAAAATCTCTAAAAGTCCGGTTGAGCTTCTCAAAATCAAGGTGGACATCTTTAGAGTTCCCTCGAACATTTTGGCGTTCCTTACGAAACTTTTGACGTTCTCACGATATTCTCCAAATCTCTGCCAAAATTTTTACACTTTCACATGAAAATCTCTAAAACTCCAGTTGAGCTTCTCAAAATCAAGGTTGACATGTTTAGAGTTCCCTCAAACATTTTGGCAATCCTGGCGAAACTTTTGACTTTCTCACGAAATTTTCCAAATCCCCAACAAAATTCTTACCTTTTCACATCAAAATCTCTAAAACTCCTGTTGAGCTTCTCAAAATCAAGGTTTACATGTTTAGATTTCTCTCGAACATTTTGGCAATACGTGTGAAACTTTTGACATTCTCACAAAATTTTCCAAATCCCCAACAAAATTCTTACACTTTCACATCAAAATCTCTAAAAGTCCGGCTGAGCTTCTCAAAATCAAGGTTGACATGTTTAGAGTTCCCTCAAACGTTTTGGCAATCCTGGCGAAAATTTTGACGTTCTCATGAAATTTTCCTAATCCCCGACAAAATTCTTACACTTTCGCGTCAAAATCTCTAAAACTCCAGTTGAGCTTCTCAAAATTAAGGTTGACATGTTTAGAGTTCCCTCAAACATTTTGCATTCCTGGCAAAACTTTTGACTTTCTCACGAAATTTTCCAAATCCCCAACAAAATTCTTACACTTTCACATCAAAATCTCTAAAACTCTGGTTGAGCTTCTCAAAATCAAGGTGGACATGTTTAGAGTTCCCTCGAACATTTTGGCAATCCAGGTGAAACTTTTGACGTTCTCAGGAAATTTTCCATATCCCCGAAAAAATTCCTACACTTTCACGTCAAAATCTCTAAAACTCTGGTTGAGCTTCTCAAAATCAAGGTTGACATGTTTAGAGTTCCCTCGAACATTTTGGCAATCCTGATAAAGCTTTTGACGTTCTCAAGAAATTTTCCAAATCCCAAACAAGTTCTTACACTTTGACGTCAAAATCTCTAAAAGTCCGGTTGAGCTTCTCAAAATCAAGCTTGACATGTTTAGAGTTCCCTCGAACATTTTGGCAATCCAGGTGAAACTTTTGACGTTCTCACGAAATTTTCCTAATCCCCGACAAAATTCCTACACTTTCATGTCAAAATCTCTAAAAGTCCGGTTGAGCTTCTCAAAATCAAGGTGGACATCTTTAGAGTTCCCTCGAACATTTTGGCGTTCCTTACGAAACTTTTGACGTTCTCACGATATTCTCCAAATCTCTGCCAAAATTTTTACACTTTCACATCAAAATCTCTAAAACTCCAGTTGAGCTTCTCAAAATCAAGGTTGACATGTTTAGAGTTCCCTCAAACATTTTGGCAATCCTGGCGAAACTTTTGACTTTCTCACGAAATTTTCCAAATCCCCAACAAAATTCTTACATTTTCACATCAAAATCTCTAAAACTCCTGTTGAGCTTCTCAAAATCAAGGTTGACATGTTTAGATTTCCCTCGAACATTTTGGCAATACGTGTGAAACTTTTGACATTCTCACAAAATTTTCCAAATCCCCAACAAAATTCTTACACTTTCACATCAAAATCTCTAAAAGTCCGGCTGAGCTTCTCAAAATCAAGGTTGACATGTTTAGAGTTCCCTCAAACGTTTTGGCAATCCTGGCGAAAATTTTGACGTTCTCATGAAATTTTCCTAATCCCCGACAAAATTCTTACACTTTCGCGTCAAAATCTCTAAAACTCCGGTTGAGCTTCTCAAAATTAAGGTTGACATGTTTAGAGTTCCCTCAAACATTTTGCATTCCTGGCGAAACTTTTGACGTTCTCACGAAATTCTCCAAATCTCTGCCAAAATTTTTACACTTTCACATCAAAATCTCTAAAACTCCAGTTGAGCTTCTCAAAATCAAGGTTGACATGTTTAGAGTTCCCTCGAACATTTTGGCAATCCTTGTGAAACTTTTGACGTTCTCAGGAAATTTTCCAAATCCCCAACAAAATTCTTACACTTTCACATCAAAATCTCTAAAAGTCCGGTTGAGCTTCTCAAAATCAAGGTTGACATGTTTAGAGTTCCCGCGGATATTTTGGCAATTCTTGCGAAACTTTTGACGCTTTCATGAAATTTTCCATATCCCTGAAAAAATTCTTACACTTTCACGTCAAAATCTCTAAAACTCCGGTTGAGCTTCTCAAAATCAAGGTTGACATGTTTAGAGTTCCCTCAAACATTTTGGCAATCCTGGTGAAACTTTTGACGTTCTCAAGAAATTCTCCAAATCCCCGACAAATATCTTACACTTTGATGTCAAAATCTCTAAAACTCTGGTTGAGCTTCTCAAAATCAAGGTTGACATGTTTAGAGTTCCCTCGGACATTTTGGCAATCCTGGCGAAACTTTTGACGGTTTCACGAAATTTTCCAAATCCCAAACAAAATTCTTACACTTTCACATCAAAATCTCTAAAACTCCGGTTGAGCTTCTCAAAATCAAGGTTGACATGTTTAGAGTTCCCTCGAACATTTTGGCAATCCAGGTGAAACTTTTGACGTTCTCACGAAATTTTCCAAATCCCCGACAAAATTCCTACACTTTCATGTCAAAATCTCTAAAAGTCCGGTTGAGCTTCTCAAAATCAAGGTTGACATGTTTAGAGTTCCCTCGAACATTTTGGCAATCCTTGTGAAACTTTTGACGTTCTCAGGAAATTTTCCAAATCCCCAACAAAATTCTTACACTTTCACATCAAAATCTCTAAAAGTCCGGTTGAGCTTCTCAAAATCAAGGTTGACATGTTTAGAGTTCCCGCGGACATTTTGGCAATTCTTGCGAAACTTTTGACGCTTTCATGAAATTTTCCATATCCCTGAAAAAATTCTTACACTTTCACGTCAAAATCTCTAAAAGTCCGGTTGAGCTTCTCAAAATCAAGGTTGACATGTTTAGAGTTCCCTCAAACATTTTGGCAATCCTGGTGAAACTTTTGACGTTCTCAAGAAATTCTCCAAATCCCCGACAAATATCTTACACTTTGACGTCAAAATCTCTAAAACTCTGGTTGAGCTTCTCAAAATCAAGGTTGACATGTTTAGAGTTCCCTCGGACATTTTGGCAATCCTGGCGAAACTTTTGACGGTTTCACGAAATTTTCCAAATCCCAAAAAAATTCTTACACTTTCACATCAAAATCTCTAAAACTCCGGTTGAGCTTCTCAAAATCAAGGTTGACATGTTTAGAGTTCCCTCGAACATTTTGGCAATCCTGGTGAAAATTTTGACGTTCTCAAGTCATTTTCCAAATCCCCGACAAAATTCTTACATTTTGACGTCAAAATCTCTAAAACTCTGGTTGATCTTCTCAAAATCAAGGTTGACATGTTTAGAGTTCCCTCAAACATTTTGGCAATCCTTGTGAATCTTTTGACGTTCTCACGAAATTTTCCAAATCCCCGACAAAATTCTTACAGTTTCACGTCAAAATCTCTAAAAGTCCGGTTGAGCTTCTCAAAATCAAGGTTGACATGTTTAGAGTTCCCTCAAACATTTTGGCATTCCTGGCGAAACTTTTGACGTTCTCAGGAAATTTTCTAAATCCCCAACAAAATTCTTACACTTTCACATCAAAATCTCTAAAACTCCGGTTGAGCTTCTCAAAATCAAGGTTGACATGTTTAGAGTTCCCTCGGACATTTTGGCAATCCTGGCGAAACTTTTGACGGTTTCATGAAATTTTCCAAATCCCCAACAAAATTCCTACACTTTCACGTCAAAATCTCTAAAAGTCCGGTTGAGCATCTCAAAATCAAGCTTGACATGTTTAGAGTTCCCTCAAACATTTTGGCAATTCGTGAGAAACTTCGACGTTCTCAAGAAATTTTCCAAATCCCCGACAAAATTCCTACACTTTCACGTCAAAATCTCTAAAACTCTGGTTGATCTTCTCAAAATCAAGGTTGACATGTTTAGAGTTCCCTCAAACATTTTGGCAATCCTGGTGAAACATTTGACGTTCCTACGAAATTTTCCAAATCCCCAACAAAATTCTTACACTTTGACGTCAAAATCTCTAAAACTCCGGTTGAGCTTCTCAAAATCAAAAAGGACATGTTTAGAGTTCCCTCAAACATTTTGGCAATTCGTGCGAAACTTTTGACGTTCTCAAGAAATTTTCCAAATCCCAAACAAAATTCCTACACTTTCACGTCAAAATCTCTAAAACTCCGGTTGAGCTTCTCAAAATCAAGGTTGACATGTTTAGAGTTCCCTCAAACATTTTGGCATTCCTGGCGAAACTTTTGACTTTCTCACGAAATTTTCCAAATCCCCAACAAAATTCTTACATTTTGACGTCAAAATCTCTAAAAGTCCGGTTGAGCTTCTCAAAATCAAGGTTGACATGGTTAGAGTTCCCTCAAACATTTTCCCAATTCTGGGAAACTTTTGACTTTCTCATGAAATTTTCCAAATCCCCGACAAAATTCTTACACTTTCACGTCAAAATCTCTAAAAGTCCGGTTGAGCTTCTCAAAATCAAGGTTGACATGTTTAGAGTTCCCTCAAACATTTTGGTAATCCTGGTGAAACTTTTGACGTTCTCAAGAAATTCTCCAAATCCCCGACAAATGTCTTACACTTTGACGTCAAAATCTTTAAAACTCTGGTTGAGCTTCTCAAAATCAAGGTTGACATGTTTAGAGTTCCCTCGAACATTTTGGCAATCCTGGCGAAACTTTTGACGTTCTCAGGAAATTTTCCAAATCTCTGCCAAAATTTTTACACTTTCACATCAAAATCTCTAAAACTCCAGTTGAGCATCTCAAAATCAAGGTTGACATGTTTAGAGTTCCCTCAAACATTTTGGCATTCCTGGCGAAACTTTTGACGTTCTCAGGAAATTTTCTAAATCCCCAACAAAATTCTTACACTTTCACATCAAAATCTCTAAAACTCCGGTTGAGCTTCTCAAAATCAAGGTTGACATGTTTAGAGTTCCCGCGGACATTTTGGCAATTCTGGCGAAACTTTTGACGCTTTCATGAAATTTTCCATATCCCTGAAAAAATTCTTACACTTTCACGTCAAAATCTCTAAAAGTCCGGTTGAGCTTCTCAAAATCAAGGTTGACATGTTTAGAGTTCCCTCGAACATTTTGGCAATCCTGTTAAAACTTTTGACTTTCTCACAAAATTTTCCAAATCCCCAAAAAAATTCTTACACTTTGACGTCAAAATCTCTAAAACTCCGGTTGAGCTTCTCAAAATCAAGGTTGACATGTTTAGAGTTCCCTCGAACGTTTTGGCAATCCTGGTGAAACTTTTGACGTTCTCAAGAAATTCTCCAAATCCCCGACAAATATCTTACACTTTGACGTCAAAATCTCTAAAACTCTGGTTGAGCTTCTCAAAATCAAGGTTGACATGTTTAGAGTTCCCTCGAACATTTTGGCAATCCTGATAAAGCTTTTGACGTTCTCAGGAAATTTTCCAAATCCCAAACAAATTCTTACACTTTGACGTCAAAATCTCTAAAAGTCCGGTTGAGCTTCTCAAAATCAAGCTTGACATGTTTAGAGTTCCCTCAAACATTTTGGCAATCCAGGTGAAACTTTTGACGTTCTCACGAAATTTTCCAAGTCCCCGACAAAATTCCTGCACTTTCATGTCAAAATCTCTAAAAGTCCGGTTGAGCTTCTCAAAATCAAGGTGGACATGTTTAGAGTTCCCTCGAACATTTTGGCGTTCCTTGCGAAACTTTTGACGTTCTCACGAAATTCTCCAAATCTCTGCCAAAATTTTTACACTTTCACATCAAAATCTCTAAAACTCCAGTTGAGCTTCTCAAAATCAAGGTTGACATGTTTAGAGTTCCCTCGAACATTTTGGCATTCCTGGCGAAACTTTTGACTTTCTCACGAAATTTTCCAAATCCCCAACAAAATTCTTACACTTTCACATCAAAATCTCTAAAACTCCGGTTGAGCTTCTCAAAATCAAGGTTGACATGTTTAGATTTCCCTCGAACATTTTGGCAATACGTGTGAAACTTTTGACATTCTCACAAAATTTTCCAAATCCCCAACAAAATTCTTACACTTTCACATCAAAATCTCTAAAAGTCCGGCTGAGCTTCTCAAAATTAAGGTGGACATCTTTAGAGTTCATTCAAACGTTTTGGCAATCCTGGCGAAAATTTTGACGGTCTCATGAAATTTTCCTAATCCCCGACACAATTCTTCCACTTTCGCGTCAAAATCTCTAAAACTCCGGCTGAGCTTCTCAAAATCAAGGTTGACATGTTTAGAGTTCCCTCGAACATTTTGGCAATCCTGGTGAAACTTTTGACGTTCTCACGAAATTTTCCAAATCCCCAACAAAATTCTTACACTTTCACGTCAAAATCTCTAAAACTCTTGTTGAGCTTCTCAAAATCAAGGTTGACATGTTTAGAGTTCCCTCGAACATTTTGGCAATTCGTGTGAAACTTTTGTCATTCTCACAAAATTTTCCAAATCCCAAAAAAAATTCTTACACTTTCACATCAAAATCTCTAAAAGTCCGGTTGAGCTTCTCAAAATCAAGGTTGACATGTTTAGAGTTCCCTCAAACATTTTGGAAATCCTGGCGAAAATTTTGACGGTCTCATGAAATTTTCCTAATCCCCAACAAAATTCTTACACTTTCACGTCAAAATCTCTAAAAGTCCGGTTGAGCTTCTCAAAATCAAGGTTGACATGTTTAGAGTTCCCTCAAACATTTTGGCATTCCTGGCGAAACTTTTGACTTTCTCACGAAATTTTCCAAATCCCCAACAAAATTCCTACACTTTCACATCAAAATCTCTAAAACTCTGGTTGAGCTTCTCAAAATCAAGGTTGACATGTTTAGAGTTCCCTCGAACATTGTTGGCAATCCTGGTAAAACTTCTGACGTTCTCACGAAATTTTCCAAATCCCCAACAAAATTCTTACATTTTGACGTCAAAATCTCTAAAACTCCGGTTGAGCTTCTCAAAATCAAGGTTGACATGGTTAGAGTTCCCTCAAACATTTTGGCAAGTCTGGGAAACTTTTGACTTTCTCATGAAATTTTCCAAATCCCCGAAAAAATTCTTACACTTTCACGTCAAAATCTCTAAAAGTCCGGTTGAGCTTCTCAAAATCAAGGTTGACATGTTTAGAGTTCCCTCAAACATTTTGGTAATCCTGGTGAAACTTTTGACGTTCTCAAGAAATTCTCCAAATCCCCGACAAATATCTTACACTTTGACGTCAAAATCTCTAAAACTCCTGTTGAGCTTCTCAAAATCAAGGTTGACATGTTTAGAGTTCCCTCGAACATTTTGGCAATCCTGGCGAAACTTTTGACGTTCTCAGGAAATTTTCCAAATCTCTGCCAAAATTTTTACACTTTCACATCAAAATCTCTAAAACTCCAGTTGAGCTTCTCAAAATCAAGGTTGACATGTTTAGAGTTCCCTCAAACATTTTGGCATTCCTGGCGAAACTTTTGACTTTCTCACGAAATTTTCTAAATCCCCAACAAAATTCTTACACTTTCACATCAAAATCTCTAAAACTCCGGTTGAGCTTCTCAAAATCAAGGTTGACATGTTTAGAGTTCCCGCGGACATTTTGGCAATTCTGGCGAAACTTTTGACGCTTTCATGAAATTTTCCATATCCCTGAAAAAATTCTTACACTTTCACGTCAAAATCTCTAAAACTCCGGTTGAGCTTCTCAAAATCAAGGTTGACATGTTTAGAGTTCCCTCGAACATTTTGGCAATCCTGTTAAAACTTTTGACTTTCTCACAAAATTTTCCAAATCCCCAACAAAATTCTTACACTTTGACGTCAAAATCTCTAAAACTCCGGTTGAGCTTCTCAAAATCAAGGTTGACATGTTTAGAGTTCCCTCGAACGTTTTGGCAATCCTGGTGAAACTTTTGACGTTCTCAAGAAATTCTCCAAATCCCCGACAAATATCTTACACTTTGACGTCAAAATCTCTAAAACTCTGGTTGAGCTTCTCAAAATCAAGGTGTACATGTTTAGAGTTCCCTCGAACATTTTGGCAATCCTGATAAAGCTTTTGACGTTCTCAGGAAATTTTCCAAGTCCCCGACAAAATTCCTGCACTTTCATGTCAAAATCTCTAAAAGTCCGGTTGAGCTTCTCAAAATCAAGGTGGACATGTTTAGAGTTCCCTCGAACATTTTGGCGTTCCTTACGAAACTTCTGACGTTCTCACGAAATTTTCCAAATCCCCAACAAAATTCTTACATTTTGACGTCAAAATCTCTAAAACTCCGGTTGAGCTTCTCAAAATCAAGGTGGACATGGTTAGAGTTCCCTCAAACATTTTGGCAATTCTGGGAAACTTTTGACTTTCTCATGAAATTTTCCAAATCCCTGTCAAAATTCTTACACTTTCACATCAAAATCTCTAAAAGTCCAATTGAGCTTCTCAAAATCAAGGTTGACATGTTTAGAGTTCCCTCAAACATTTTGGCAATCCTGGTGAAACTTTTGACGTTCTCAAGAAATTCTCCAAATCCCCGACAAATATCTTACACTTTGACGTCAAAATCTCTAAAACTCTGGTTGAGCTTCTCAAAATCAAGGTGTACATGTTTAGAGTTCCCTCAAACATTTTGGCAATCCTGATAAAGCTTTTGACGTTCTCAGGAAATTTTCCAAATCCCAAACAAATTCTTACACTTTGACGTCAAAATCTCTAAAAGTCCGGTCGAGCTACTCAAAATCAAGCTTGACATGTTTAGAGTTCCCTCAAACATTTTGGCAATCCAGGTGAAACTTTTGACGTTCTCACGAAATTTTCCAAGTCCCCGACAAAATTCCTGCACTTTCATGTCAAAATCTCTAAAACTCCGGTTGAGCTTCTCGAAATCAAGGTTGACATGTTTAGAGTTCCCTCGAACATTTTGGCGTTCCTTACGAAACTTTTGACGTTCTCACGAAATTCTCCAAATCTCTGCCAAAATTTTTACACTTTCACATCAAAATCTCTAAAACTCCTGTTGAGCTTCTCAAAATCAAGGTTGACATGTTTAGATTTCCCTCGAACATTTTGGCAATACGTGTGAAACTTTTGACATTCTCACAAAATTTTCCAAATCCCCAACAAAATTCTTACACTTTCACATCAAAATCTCTAAAAGTCCGGCTGAGCTTCTCAAACTTAAGGTGGACATCTTTAGAGTTCCCTCAAACGTTTTGGCAATCCTGGCGAAAATTTTGACGGTCTCATGAAATTTTCCTAATCCCCGACAAAATTCTTACACTTTCGCGTCAAAATCTCTAAAAGTCCGGTTGAGCTTCTCAAAATTAAGGTTTACATGTTTAGAGTTCCCTCAAACATTTTGGCATTCCTGGCGAAACTTTTGATTTTCTCACGAAATTTTCTAAATCCCCAACAAAATTCTTACACTTTCACATCAAAATCTCTAAAACTCCGGTTGAGCTTCTCAAACTCAAGGTTGACATGTTTAGAGTTCCCGCGGACATTTTGGCAATTCTGGCGAAACTTTTGACGCTTTCATGAAATTTTAAATATCCCTGAAAAAATTCTTACACTTTCACGTCAAAATCTCTAAAACTCCGGTTGAGCTTCTCAAAATCAAGGTTGACATGTTTAGAGTTCCCTCGAACATTTTGGCAATCCTGTTAAAACTTTTGACTTTCTCACAAAATTTTCCATATCCCCGACAAAATTCTTACACTTTCACGTCAAAATCTCTAAAACTCCGGTTGAGCTTCTCAAAATCAAGGTTGACATGTTTAGAGTTCCCTCGGACATTTTGGCAATCCTGGCCTAACTTTTGACGGTTTCACGAAATTTTCCAAATCCCAAACAAAATTCTTACACTTTCACATCAAAATCTCTAAAAGTCCGGTTGAGCTTCTCAAAATCAAGGTTGACATGTTTAGAGTTCCCTCGAACATTTTGGCAATCCTGGTGAAACTTTTGACGTTCTCAAGAAATTCTCCAAATCCCCGACAAAATTCTTACACTTTGACGTCAAAATCTCTAAAACTCTGGTTGAGCTTCTCAAAATCAAGGTTGACATGTTTAGAGTTCCCTCAAACATTTTGGCATTCCTGGCGAAACTTTTGACTTTCTCACGAAATTTTCCAAATCCCCAACACAATTCTTACACTTTCACATCAAAATCTCTAAAACTCCGGTTGAGCTTCTCAAAATCAAGGTTGACATGTTTAGAGTTCCCTCGAACATTTTGGCAATCCTGGTAAAACTTCTGACGTTCTCACGAAATTTTCCAAATCCCCAACAAAATTCTTACATTTTGATGTCAAAATCTCTAAAACTCCGGTTGAGCTTCTCAAAATCAAGGTTGACATGTTTAGAGTTCCCTCAAACATTTTGGCAATTCTGGGAAACTTTTGACTTTCTCATGATATTTTCCAAATCCCCGAAAAAATTCTTACACTTTCACGTCAAAATCTCTAAAAGTCCGGTTGAGCTTCTCAAAATCAAGGTTGACATGTTTAGAGTTCCCTCAAACGTTTTGGCAATCCTGGTGAAACTTTTGACGTTCTCAAAAAATTCTCCAAATCCCCGACAAATATCTTACACTTTGACGTCAAAATCTCTAAAACTCTGGTTGAGCTTCTCAAAATCAAGGTTGACATGTTTAGAGTTCCCTCGAACATTTTGGCAATCCTGGCGAAACTTTTGACGTTCTCAGGAAATTTTCCAAATCCCCGAAAAAATTCCTACACATTCACGTCAAAATCTCTAAAACTCTGGTTGAGCTTCTCAAAATCAAGGTTGACATGTTTAGAGTTCCCTCAAACATTTTGGCAATCCTGATAAAGCTTTTGACGTTCTCAGGAAATTTTCCAAATCCCAAACAAATTCTTACACTTTGACGTCAAAATCTCTAAAAGTCCGGTCGAGCTACTCAAAATCAAGCTTGACATGTTTAGAGTTCCCTCAAACATTTTGGCAATCCAGGTGAAACTTTTGACGTTCTCAAGAAATTCTCCAAATCTCTGCCAAAATTTTTACACTTTCACGTCAAAAGCTCTAAAACTCCGGTTGAGCTTCTCAAAATCAAGGTTGACATGGTTAGAGTTCCCTCAAACATTTTGGCAATTCTGGGAAACTTTTGACTTTCTCATGATATTTTCCAAATCCCCGAAAAAATTCTTACACTTTCACGTCAAAATCTCTAAAAGTCCGGTTGAGCTTCTCAAAATCAAGGTTGACATGTTTAGAGTTCCCTCAAACATTTTGGCAATCCTGGTGAAACTTTTGACGTTCTCAAGAAATTCTCCAAATCCCCGACAAATATCTTACACTTTGACGTCAAAATCTCTAAAACTCCTGTTGAGCTTCTCAAAATCAAGGTTGACATGTTTAGAGTTCCCTCGAACATTTTGGCAATCCTGGCGAAACTTTTGACGTTCTCAGGAAATTTTCCAAATCTCTGCCAAAATTTTTACACTTTCACATCAAAATCTCTAAAACTCCAGTTGAGCTTCTCAGAATCAAGGTTGACATGTTTAGAGTTCCCTCAAACATTTTGGCAATCCTGGTGAAACTTTTGACGTTCTCAAGAAATTCTCCAAATCCCCGACAAATATCTTACACTTTGACGTCAAAATCTCTAAAACTCTGGTTGAGCTTCTCAAAATCAAGGTTGACATGTTTAGAGTTCCCTCGAACATTTTGGCAATCCTGGCGAAACTTTTGACGTTCTCAGGAAATTTTCCAAATCCCCGAAAAAATTCCTACACATTCACGTCAAAATCTCTAAAACTCTGGTTGAGCTTCTCAAAATCAAGGTTGACATGTTTAGAGTTCCCTCGAACATTTTGGCAATCCTGATAAAGCTTTTGACGTTCTCAGGAAATTTTCCAAATCCCAAACAAATTCTTACACTTTGACGTCAAAATCTCTAAAAGTCCGGTCGAGCTACTCAAAATCAAGCTTGACATGTTTAGAGTTCCCTCAAACATTTTGGCAATCCAGGTGAAACTTTTGACGTTCTCAAGAAATTCTCCAAATCTCTGCCAAAATTTTTACACTTTCACGTCAAAATCTCTAAAACTCCGGCTGAGCTTCTCAAAATTAAGGTTGACATGTTTAGAGTTCCCTCAAACATTTTGCATTCCTGGCGAAACTTTTGACTTTCTCACGAAATTTTCCAAATCCCCAACAAAATTCTTACACTTTCACATCAAAATCTCTAAAACTCCGGTTGAGCTTCTCAAAATCAAGGTTGACATGTTTAGAGTTCCCTCGGACATTTTGGCAATCCTGGCGAAACTTTTGACGGTTTCACGAAATTTTCCAAATCCCAAACAAAATTCTTACACTTTCACATCAAAATCTCTAAAACTCTGGTTGAGCTTCTCAAAATCAAGGTGGACATGTTTAGAGTTCCCTCGAACATTTTGGCAATCCAGGTGAAACTTTTGACGTTCTCACGAAATTTTCCAAATCCCCGACAAAATTCCTACTCTTTCATGTCAAAATCTCCAAAAGTCCGGTTGAGCTTCTCAAAATCAAGGTTGACATGTTTAGAGTTCCCGCGGACATTTTGGCAATTCTTGCGAAACTTTTGACGCTTTCATGAAATTTTCCATATCCCTGAAAAAATTCTTACACTTTCACGTCAAAATCTCTAAAACTCCGGTTGAGCTTCTCAAAATCAAGGTTGACATGTTTAGAGTTCCCTCGAACATTTTGGCAATCCTGGTGAAACTTTTGACGTTCTCAAGAAATTCTCCAAATCCCCGACAAATATCTTACACTTTGACGTCAAAATCTCTAAAACTCTGGTTGAGCTTCTCAAAATCAAGGTTGACATGTTTAGAGTTCCCTCGAACATTTTGGCAATCCTGGTGAAACTTTTGACGTTCTCACGAAATTTTCCAAGTCCCCGACAAAATTCCTGCACTTTCATGTCAAAATCTCTAAAAGTCCGGTTGAGCTTCTCAAAATCAAGTTTGACATGTTTAGAGTTCCCTCGAACATTTTGGCGTTCCTTACGAAACTTTTGACGTTCTCACGAAATTCTCCAAATCTCTGCCAAAATTTTTACACTTTCACATCAAAATCTCTAAAACTCCAGTTGAGCTTCTCAAAATCAAGGTGGACATGTTTAGAGTTCCCTCAAACATTTTGGCAATCCTTGTGAATCTTTTGACGTTCTCACGAAATTTTCCATATCCCCGACAAAATTCTTACACTTTAACGTCAAAATCTCTAAAAGTCCGGTTGAGCTTCTCAAAATCAAGGTTTACATGTTTAGAGTTCCCTCAAACATTTTGGCATTCCTGGCGAAACTTTTGACTTTCTCACGAAATTTTCTAAATCCCCAACAAAATTCTTACACTTTCACATCAAAATCTCTAAAACTCCGGTTGAGCCTCTCAAAATCAAGGTTGACATGTTCAGAGTTCCCTCGGACATTTTGGCAATCCTGGCGAAACTTTTGACGGTTTCATGAAGTTTTCCAAATCCCAAACAAAATTCTTACACTTTCACGTCAAAATCTCTAAAACTCCGGTTGAGCTTCTCAAAATCAAGGTTGACATGTTTAGAGTTCCCTCAAACATTTTGGAAATTCGTGTGAAACTTTTGACATTCTCACAAAATTTTCCAAATCTCTGCCAAAATTCTTACACTTTCACATCAAAATCTCTAAAAGTCCGGTTGAGCTTCTCAAAATCAAGTTGGACATGTTTAGAGTTCCCTCAAACATTTTGGCAATCCTTGTGAAACTTTTGACGTTCTCATGAAATTTTCCAAATACCCGACAAAATTCCTACACTTTCACGTCAAAATCTCTAAAAGTCCGGTTGAGCTTCTCAAAATCAAGGTTGACATGTTTAGAGTTCCCTCGAACATTTTGGGAATTCGTGCGAAACTTTTGACATACTCACAAAATTTTCAAAATCCCCGACAAAATTCTTACACTTTCACGTCAAAATCTCTAAAAGTCCGTTTGAGCTTCTCAAAATCAAGGTGGACATGTTTAGAGTTCCGTCAAACATTTTGACATTCCTGGCGAAACTTTTGACTTTCTCACGAAATTTCCCAAATCCCCAACAAAATTCTTACACTTTCACATCAAAATCTCTAAAACTCCGGTTGAGCTTCTCAAAATCAAGGTTGACATGTTTAGAGTTCCCACGAACATTTTGGGAATCATGGCTAAACATTTGACGGTTTCATGAAATTTTCCAAATCCCAAACAAAATTCTTACACTTTCATGTCAAAATCTCTAAAACTCCGGTTGAGCTTCTCAAAATCAAGGTTGACATGTTTAGAGTTCCCTCGAACATTTTGGCAATCCTGGCAAAACTTTTGACATTCTCACAAAATTTTCCAAATCCCTGCCAAAATTCTTACACTTTGACGTCAAAATCTCTAAAACTCCGGTTGAGCTTCTCAAAATCAAGGTTGACATGTTTAGAGTTCCCTCAAACATTTTGGCAATCCAGGTGAAACTTTTGACGTTCTCAGGAAATTTTCCAGTTCCCCGAAAAAATTCCTACACTTTCACGTCAAAATCCCTAAAGCTCTGGTTGAGCTTCTCAAAATCAAGGTTGACATGTTTAGAGTTCCCTCGAACATTTTGGCAATCCTGGCGAAACTTTTGACGTTCTCAGGAAATTTTCCAAATCCCCAACAAAATTCCTACACTTTCACGTCAAAATCTCTAAAAGTCCGGTTGAGCTTCTCAAAATCAAGGTTGACATGTTTAGAGTTCCCTCGAACAATTTGGCGTTCCTTGTGAAACTTTTGTCTTTGTCTTGAAATTTTCCAAATCCCTGTCAAAATTCTTACACTTTCACATCAAAATCTCTAAAACTCTGGTTGAGCTTCTCAAAATCAAGGTTGACATGTTTAGAGTTCCCTCGAACATTTTGGCAATCCTGGTGAAACATTTGACGTTCTCACGAAATTTTCCAAATCCCCAACAAAATTCTTACACTTTGACGTCAAAATCTCTAAAAGTCCGGTTGAGCTTATCAAAATCAAAAAGGACATGTTTAGAGTTCCCTCA
The DNA here is from genome assembly GCF_964273445.1 of Streptopelia decaocto. Taxonomy (NCBI): domain Eukaryota; kingdom Metazoa; phylum Chordata; class Aves; order Columbiformes; family Columbidae; genus Streptopelia; species Streptopelia decaocto. The sequence continues at coordinate 48,389,169 of NC_138661.1, read as the reverse complement.
AACATTTTGGCAATTCGTGCGAAACTTTTGACGTTCTCAAGAAATTTTCCAAATCCCAAACAAAATTCCTACACTTTCACATCAAAATCTCTAAAACTCCAGTTGAGCTTCTCAAAATCAAGGTTGACATGTTTAGATTTCCCTCGAACATTTTGGCAATCCTGGCGAAAATTTTGACGGTCTCATGAAATTTTCCTAATCCCCAACACAATTCTTCCACTTTCGCGTCAAAATCTCTAAAAGTCCGGTTGAGCTTCTCAAAATCAAGGTTGACATGTTTAGAGTTCCCTCAAACATTTTGGCATTCCTGGCGAAACTTTTGACTTTCTCACGAAATTTTCCAAATCCCCAACAAAATTCTTACACTTTCACATCAAAATCTCTAAAACTCCTGTTGAGCTTCTCAAAATCAAGTTTGACATGTTTAGAGTTCCCTCGAACATTTTGGTAATCCTTGTGAAACTTTTGACGTTCTCAAGAAATTCTCCAAATCCCCGACAAATATCTTACACTTTGACGTCAAAATCTCTAAAACTCTGGTTGAGCTTCTCAAAATCAAGGTTGACATGTTTAGAGTTCCCTCGAACATTTTGGCAATCCTGGCGAAACTTTTGACGTTCTCAGGAAATTTTCCAAATCCCCGAAAAAATTCCTACACATTCACGTCAAAATCTCTAAAACTCTGGTTGAGCTTCTCAGAATCAAGGTTGACATGTTTAGAGTTCCCTCGAACATTTTGGCAATCCTGGCGAAACTTTTGATGTTCTCAGGAAATTTTCCATATCCCCGAAAAAATTTCTACACTTTGACGTCAAAATCTCTAAAACTCTGGTTGAGCTTCTCAAAATTAAGGTTGACATGTTTAGAGTTCCCTCGAACATTTTGGCAATCCTGGTGAAATTTCTGACGTTCTCAAGCCATTTTCCAAATCCCCAACAAAATTCTTACACTTTCACATCAAAATCTCTAAAAGTCCGGTTGAGCTTCTCAAAATCAAGGTTGACATGTTTAGATTTCCCTCGAACATTTTGGCAATACGTGTGAAACTTTTGACATTCTCACAAAATTTTCCAAATCCCCAACAAAATTCTTACACTTTCACATCAAAATCTCTAAAAGTCCGGCTGAGCTTCTCAAAATCAAGGTTGACATGTTTAGAGTTCCCTCAAACGTTTTGGCAATCCTGGCCAAAATTTTGTCGGTCTCATGAAATTTTCCTAATCCCCGACAAAATTCTTACACTTTCGCGTCAAAATCTCTAAAACTCCGGTTGAGCTTCTCAAAATCAAGGTTGACATGTTTAGGGTTCCCTCAAACATTTTGGCATTCCTGGCGAAACTTTTGACTTTCTCACGAAATTTTCCAAATCCCCAACAAAATTCTTACACTTTCACATCAAAATCTCTAAAACTCCGGTTGAGCTTCTCAAAATCAAGGTTGACATGTTTAGAGTTCCCTCGGACATTTTGGCAATCCTGGCGAAACTTTTGACGGTTTCACGAAATGTTCCAAATCCCAAACAAAATTCTTACACTTTCACATCAAAATCTCTAATACTCTGGTTGAGCTTCTCAAAATCAAGGTTGACATGTTTAGAGTTCCCTCAAACATTTTGGCAATCCTGGTGAAACTTTTGACGTTCTCAGGAAATTTTTCATATCCCCGAAAAAATTCCTACACTTTCACGTCAAAATCTCTAAAACTCTGGTTGAGCTTCTCAAAATCAAGGTTGACATGTTTAGATTTCCCTCGAACATTTTGGCGTTCCTTGTGAAACTTTTGTCTTTCTCTTGAAATTTTCCAAATCCCTGTCAAAATTCTTACACTTTCACATCAAAATCTCTAAAACTCCGGTTGAGCTTCTCAAAATCAAGGTTGACATGGTTAGAGTTCCCTCGAACATTTTGGCAATCCTCGTGAAACATTTGACGTTCCTACGAAATTTTCCAAATCCCCAACAAAATTCTTACACTTTGACGTCAAAATCTCTAAAAGTCCGGTTGAGCTTATCAAAATCAAAAAGGACATGTTTAGAGTTCCCTCAAACATTTTGGCAATTCGTGCGAAACTTTTGACGTTCTCAAGAAATTTTCCAAATCCCAAACAAAATTCCTACACTTTCACGTCAAAATCTCTAAAACTCCGGTTGAGCTTCTCAAAATCAAGGTTGACATGTTTAGAGTTCCCTCAAACATTTTGGCATTCCTGGCGAAACTTTTGACTTGATCACGAAATTTTCCAAATCCCCAACAAAATTCTTACACTTTCACATCAAAATCTCTAAAACTCCGGTTGAGCTTCTCAAAATCAAGTTTGACATGGTTAGAGTTCCCTCGAACATTTTGGCAATCCTGGTAAAACTTCTGACGTTCTCACGAAATTTTCCAAATCCCCAACAAAATTCTTACACTTTCACATCAAAATCTCTAAAAGTCCGGCTGAGCTTCTCAAAATCAAGGTTGACATGTTTAGAGTTCCCTCAAACGTTTTGGCAATCCTGGCGAAAATTTTGACGGTCTCATGAAATTTTCCTAATCCCCGACAAAATTCTTACACTTTCGCGTCAAAATCTCTAAAACTCCGGTTGAGCTTCTCAAAATCAAGGTTGACATGTTTAGAGTTCCCTCAAACATTTTGGCATTCCTGGCGAAACTTTTGACTTTCTCACGAAATTTTCCAAATCCCCAACAAAATTCTTACACTTTCACATCAAAATCTCTAAAACTCCAGTTGAGCTTTTCAAAATCAAGGTTGACATGTTTAGAGTTCCCTCGGTCATTTTGGCAATCCTGGCGAAACTTTTGACGGTTTCACGAAATTTTCGAAATCCCAAACAAAATTCTTACACTTTCACATCAAAATCTCTAAAACTCTGGTTGAGCTTCTCAAAATCAAGCTTGACATGTTTAGAGTTCCCTCGAACATTTTGGCAATCCAGGTGAAACTTTTGACGTTCTCACGAAATTTTCCAAAAACCCGACAAAATTCCTACACTTTCATGTCAAAATCTCTAAAAGTCCGGTTGAGCTTCTCAAAATCAAGGTTGACATGTTTAGAGTTCCCTCGAACATTTTGGCGTTCCTTGCGAAACTTTTGACGTTCTCACGTAATTCTCCAAATCTCTGCCAAAATTTTTACACTTTCACATCAAAATCTCTAAAACTCCAGTTGAGCTTCTCAAAATCAAGGTTGACATGTTTAGAGTTCCCGCGGACATTTTGGCAATTCTGGCGAAACTTATGACGCTTTCATGAAATTTTCCATATCCCTGAAAAAATTCTTACACTTTCACGTCAAAATCTCTAAAACTCCGGTTGAGCTTCTCAAAATCAAGGTTGACATGTTTAGAGTTCCCTCAAACATTTTGGCAATCCTGGCGAAACTTTTGACTTTCTCACGAAATTTTCCAAATCCCCAACAAAATTCTTACACTTTCACATCAAAATCTCTAAAACTCCTGTTGAGCTTCTCAAAATCAAGGTTGACATGTTTAGATTTCCCTCGAACATTTTGGCAATACGTGTGAAACTTTTAACATTCTCACAAAATTTTCCAAATCCCCAACAAAATTCTTACACTTTCACATCAAAATCTCTAAAAGTCCGGCTGAGCTTCTCAAAATTAAGGTGGACATCTTTAGAGTTCCCTCAAACGTTTTGGCAATCCTGGCGAAAATGTTGACGGTCTCATGAAATTTTCCTAATCCCAAACAAAATTCTTACACTTTCACGTCAAAATCTCTAAAACTCCGGTTGAGCTTCTCAAAATCAAGGTTGACATGTTTAGAGTTCCCTCAAACATTTTGGCAATCCAGGTGAAACTTTTGACATTCTCACAAAATTTTCCAAATCCCCAACAAAATTCTTACACTTTCACGTCAAAATCTCTAAAACTCTTGTTGAGCTTCTCAAAATCAAGGTTGACAGGTTTAGAGTTCCCTCGAACATTTTGGCAATTCGTGTGAAACTTTTGACATTCTCACAAAATTTTCCAAATCCCAAAAAAAATTCTTACACTTTCACATCAAAATCTCTAGAAGTCCGGTTGAGCTTCTCAAAATCAAGGTTGACATGTTTAGAGTTCCCTCGAACATTTTGGCAATCCTGGTGAAACTTTTGACGTTCTCAAGAAATTCTCCAAATCCCCGACAAATATCTTACACTTTGACGTCAAAATCTCTAAAACTCTGGTTGAGCTTCTCAAAATCAAGGTTGACATGTTTAGAGTTCCCTCAAACATTTTGGCATTCCTGGCGAAACTTTTGACTTTCTCACGAAATTTTCCAAATCCCCAACACAATTCTTACACTTTCACATCAAAATCTCTAAAAATCCGGTTGAGCTTCTCAAAATCAAGGTTGACATGTTTAGAGTTCCCTCGAACATTTTGGCAATCCTGGTAAAACTTCTGACGTTCTCACGAAATTTTCCAAATCCCCAACAAAATTCTTACATTTTGATGTCAAAATCTCTAAAACTCCGGTTGAGCTTCTCAAAATCAAGGTTGACATGGTTAGAGTTCCCTCAAACATTTTGGCAATTCTGGGAAACTTTTGACTTTCTCATGATATTTTCCAAATCCCCGAAAAAATTCTTACACTTTCACGTCAAAATCTCTAAAAGTCCGGTTGAGCTTCTCAAAATCAAGGTTGACATGTTTAGAGTTCCCTCAAACATTTTGGCAATCCTGGTGAAACTTTTGACGTTCTCAAGAAATTCTCCAAATCCCCGACAAATATCTTACACTTTGACGTCAAAATCTCTAAAACTCTGGTTGAGCTTCTCAAAATCAAGGTTGACATGTTTAGAGTTCCCTCGAACATTTTGGCAATCCTGGCGAAACTTTTGACGTTCTCAGGAAATTTTCCAAATCCCCGAAAAAATTCCTACACATTCACGTCAAAATCTCTAAAACTCTGGTTGAGCTTCTCAAAATCAAGGTTGACATGTTTAGAGTTCCCTCAAACATTTTGGCAATCCTGATAAAGCTTTTGACGTTCTCAGGAAATTTTCCAAATCCCAAACAAATTCTTACACTTTGACGTCAAAATCTCTAAAAGTCCGGTCGAGCTACTCAAAATCAAGCTTGACATGTTTAGAGTTCCCTCAAACATTTTGGCAATCCAGGTGAAACTTTTGACGTTCTCAAGAAATTCTCCAAATCTCTGCCAAAATTTTTACACTTTCACGTCAAAATCTCTAAAACTCCGGCTGAGCTTCTCAAAATTAAGGTTGACATGTTTAGAGTTCCCTCGAACATTTTGCATTCCTGGCGAAACTTTTGACTTTCTCACGAAATTTTCCAAATCCCCAACAAAATTCTTACACTTTCACATCAAAATCTCTAAAACTCCGGTTGAGCTTCTCAAAATCAAGGTTGACATGTTCAGAGTTCCCTCGGACATTTTGGCAATCCTGGCGAAACTTTTGACGGTTTCACGAAATTTTCCAAATCCCAAACAAAATTCTTACACTTTCACATCAAAATCTCTAAAACTCTGGTTGAGCTTCTCAAAATCAAGGTGGACATGTTTAGAGTTCCCTCGAACATTTTGGCAATCCAGGTGAAACTTTTGACGTTCTCACGAAATTTTCCAAATCCCCGACAAAATTCCTACACTTTCATGTCAAAATCTCTAAAAGTCCGGTTGAGCTTCTCAAAATCAAGGTTGACATGTTTAGAGTTCCCGCGGACATTTTGGCAATTCTTGCGAAACTTTTGACGCTTTCATGAAATTTTCCATATCCCTGAAAAAATTCTTACACTTTGACGTCAAAATCTCTAAAACTCCGGTTGAGCTTCTCTAAATCAAGGTTGACATGTTTAGAGTTCCCTCAAACATTTTGGCAATCCTGGTGAAACTTTTGACGTTCTCAAGAAATTCTCCAAATCCCCGACAAATATCTTACACTTTGACGTCAAAATCTCTAAAACTCTGGTTGAGCTTCTCAAAATCAAGGTTGACATGTTTAGAGTTCCCTCGAACATTTTGGCAATCCTGGTGAAACTTTTGACGTTCTCACGAAATTTTCCAAGTCCCCGACAAAATTCCTGCACTTTCATGTCAAAATCTCTAAAAGTCCGGTTGAGCTTCTCAAAATCAAGGTTGACATGTTTAGAGTTCCCTCGAACATTTTGGCGTTCCTTACGAAACTTTTGACGTTCTCACGAAATTCTCCAAATCTCTGCCAAAATTTTTACACTTTCACATCAAAATCTCTAAAACTCCAGTTGAGCTTCTCAAAATCAAGGTGGACATGTTTAGAGTTCCCTCAAACATTTTGGCAATCCTTGTGAATCTTTTGACGTTCTCACGAAATTTTCCAAATCCCCGACAAAATTCTTACACTTTAACGTCAAAATCTCTAAAAGTCCGGTTGAGCTTCTCAAAATCAAGGTTTACATGTTTAGAGTTCCCTCAAACATTTTGGCATTCCTGGCGAAACTTTTGACTTTCTCACGAAATTTTCTAAATCCCCAACAAAATTCTTACACTTTCACATCAAAATCTCTAAAACTCCGGTTGAGCCTCTCAAAATCAAGGTTGACATGTTCAGAGTTCCCTCGGACATTTTGGCAATCCTGGCGAAACTTTTGACGGTTTCATGAAGTTTTCCAAATCCCAAACAAAATTCTTACACTTTCACGTCAAAATCTCTAAAAGTCCGGTTGAGCTTCTCAAAATCAAGGTTGACATGTTTAGAGTTCCCTCAAACATTTTGGAAATTCGTGTGAAACTTTTGACATTCTCACAAAATTTTCCAAATCTCTGCCAAAATTCTTACACTTTCACATCAAAATCTCTAAAAGTCCGGTTGAGCTTCTCAAAATCAAGTTGGACATGTTTAGAGTTCCCTCAAACATTTTGGCAATCCTTGTGAAACTTTTGACGTTCTCATGAAATTTTCCAAATACCCGACAAAATTCCTACACTTTCACGTCAAAATCTCTAAAAGTCCGGTTGAGCTTCTCAAAATCAAGGTTGACATGTTTAGAGTTCCCTCGAACATTTTGGGAATTCGTGCGAAACTTTTGACATACTCACAAAATTTTCAAAATCCCCGACAAAATTCTTACACTTTCACGTCAAAATCTCTAAAAGTCCGTTTGAGCTTCTCAAAATCAAGGTGGACATGTTTAGAGTTCCGTCAAACATTTTGACATTCGTGGCGAAACTTTTGACTTTCTCACGAAATTTAACAAATCCCCAACAAAATTCTTACACTTTCACATCAAAATCTCTAAAACTCCGGTTGAGCTTCTCAAAATCAAGGTTGACATGTTTAGAGTTCCCACGAACATTTTGGGAATCATGGCTAAACACTTGACGGTTTCATGAAATTTTCCAAATCCCAAACAAAATTCTTACACTTTCATGTCAAAATCTCTAAAACTCCGGTTGAGCTTCTCAAAATCAAGGTTGACATGTTTAGAGTTCCCTCGAACATTTTGGCAATCCTGGCGAAACTTTTGACATTCTCACAAAATTTTCCAAATCCCTGCCAAAATTCTTACACTTTGACGTCAAAATCTCTAAAACTCCGGTTGAGCTTCTCAAAATCAAGGTTGACATGTTTAGAGTTCCCTCAAACATTTTGGCAATCCAGGTGAAACTTTTGACGTTCTCAGGAAATTTTCCAGTTCCCCGAAAAAATTCTTACACTTTCACGTCAAAATCCCTAAAGCTCTGGTTGAGCTTCTCAAAATCAAGGTTGACATGTTTAGAGTTCCCTCGAACATTTTGGCAATCCTGGCGAAACTTTTGACGTTCTCAGGAAATTTTCCAAATCCCCAACAAAATTCCTACACTTTCACGTCAAAATCTCTAAAAGTCCGGTTGAGCTTCTCAAAATCAAGGTTGACATGTTTAGAGTTCCCTCGAACATTTTGGCGTTCCTTGTGAAACTTTTGTCTTTGTCTTGAAATTTTCCAAATCCCTGTCAAAATTCTTACACTTTCACATCAAAATCTCTAAAACTCTGGTTGAGCTTCTCAAAATCAAGGTTGACATGTTTAGAGTTCCCTCGAACATTTTGGCAATCCTGGTGAAACATTTGACGTTCTCACGAAATTTTCCAAATCCCCAACAAAATTCTTACACTTTGACGTCAAAATCTCTAAAAGTCCGGTTGAGCTTATCAAAATCAAAAAGGACATGTTTAGAGTTCCCTCAAACATTTTGGCAATTCGTGCGAAACTTTTGACGTTCTCAAGAAATTTTCCAAATCCCAAACAAAATTCCTACACTTTCACATCAAAATCTCTAAAACTCCAGTTGAGCTTCTCAAAATCAAGGTTGACATGTTTAGATTTCCCTCGAACATTTTGGCAATCCTGGCGAAAATTTTGACGGTCTCATGAAATTTTCCTAATCCCCAACACAATTCTTCCACTTTCGCGTCAAAATCTCTAAAAGTCCAGTTGAGCTTCTCAAAATCAAGGTTGACATGTTTAGAGTTCCCTCAAACATTTTGGCATTCCTGGCGAAACTTTTGACTTTCTCACGAAATTTTCCAAATCCCCAACAAAATTCTTACACTTTCACATCAAAATCTCTAAAACTCCGGTTGAGCTTCTCAAAATCAAGTTTGACATGTTTAGAGTTCCCTCGAACATTTTGGCGTTCCTTGCGAAACTTTTGACATTCTCACGAAATTCTCCAAATCTCTGCCAAAATTTTTACACTTTCACATCAAAATCTCTAAAACTCCAGTTGAGCTTCTCAAAATCAAGGTTGACATGTTTAGAGTTCCCTCGAACATTTTGGCAATCCTTGTGAAACTTTTGACGTTCTCAGGAAATTTTCCAAATCCCCAACAAAATTCTTACACTTTCACGTCAAAATCTCTGAAAGTCCGGTTGAGCTTCTCAAAATCAAGGTGGACATCTTTAGAGTTCCCTCGAACAGTTTGGCATTCCTGGCGAAACTTTTGACTTTCTCACGAAATTTTCCAAATCCCCAACAAAATTCTTACACTTTCACATCAAAATCTCTAAAACTCCGGTTGAGCTTCTCAAAATCAAGGTTGACATGTTTAGAGTTCCCGCGGACATTTTGGCAATTCTGGCGAAACTTTTGACGCTTTCATGAAATTTTCCATATCCCTGAAAAAGTTCTTACACTTTGACGTCAAAATCTCTAAAACTCCGGTTGAGCTTCTCAAAATCAAGGTTGACATGTTTAGAGTTCCCTCGAACATTTTGGCAATCCTGTTAAAACTTTTGACTTTCTCACAAAATTTTCCATATCCCAGACAAAATTCTTACACTTTGACGTCAAAATCTCTAAAACTCCGGTTGAGCTTCTCAAAATCAAGGTTGACATGTTTAGAGTTCCCTCGAACATTTTGGCAATCCTGGCGAAACTTTTGACATTCTCATGAAATTTTCCAAATCCCCGACAAAATTCTTACACTTTCACGTCAAAATCTCTAAAAGTCTGATTGATGCATTTGCAAAGAGCAAGTTTTACTTTAGTTCCCTCTCTACTGGGGGATCTCCGAAGCCGCACGTGAGCTCCCAGGCAGAGGTGACAGAAGCGGGGAAGCAGGCGCTGGTCAGTTCAGCCCTGCTGGAAGATCACTGGGCCTGCTGAGCTCGCCTGTATTTCAAGGCTTCAAGCAGGCACAGCCTCCCGCTCTTTCTCACAACAAAGCAGGAATCTCAGCCATAGTGATGAGCTGCCTGGAGTTTTTCACAGGCCTATGTTATCTAACACAGAGGTTCTGCTCGTCAAGCACACAAGGTCAGTAAAACAATTAGTGTGATGTGTGTGCTTTTTCTACAGACAGGTGCAAGTCACTTGAGCGTATTTACATTTAAACAACCTCCTCGCCAAATCTTCCGCTATATCGCCATACAGTAGCATCTGTCCCTCATCAGACAGGGCTTCCCAGGATTCAAAATCTTTAGCAAGCTGATTTCCAAATACTGTCGGGCTATTCTTGAATCCTTGTGGCAACACCATCCATGTGAGCTGGGTTTGACATTTATTTTTAGGGTTCTCGCATTCAAATGCAGATATTGTCTGGCTAGCTTCATGGAGGGGGAGGCAAAAGAAAGCGTCTTTTAAATCTAAAACGATAAACCAAGTCAAATGAGGTGTTAATACTGTCAGAAGGGTGTATGGGTCTGCGACCACTGGGTAGAGGTCCTCAGTTATTTTGTTTATAGCTCATAAGTCCTGAAGCACCCTATATGACCCTTCTGGCTTGCGGACAGGCAACGTAGGGGTGTTATAACTGGACTCATATTTCTTTAATCAACCTGTTTGCAGGAATTTCTCTGTTAGTGGCCGAATTCCTACTTCTGAACCTAGGTCAGAAGGTGGATATCTAAGGGGAAATCCTGGTGCTCTGTGCGCGTTACACAAACCAAGCAGCCCAGCAGGAACGGGCCAGGCGGCGACTGCCCCCCCGCTTCATCTCCCCTGGGCGGCGAGCCCGGAGGAGAGGAGCTGCAGCTCCAGTCCAGCAGCTGCCGCTCTCCCCTCCCCACACCTTTTTCCGCCGCTTTAGCAGCCAGTCAGCTTTTTACTTCTTTTCTTCTCGCCACAGCTTATGGAGGGGGAGCTGCCGGGCCTGAACTTCATGTTCAAACTTCACAGCACAGGCTTGGGCTCCTCTTGCCCTTTTTCTTCATTTAATTCCTGTGACTATAAACTTTATATGCAATTTCAATTAGCTGAGCAATACTTATATTCCTCAGCTCCTACCTTTTGTAATTTCTTACAGATGTCAATAAACAGCATATTAAGCGTCAATCCCTTCCATTAATTTTAGATCCAAATCAGTCTGTCCACAGAACAACACTAACTGCAATACAGCTAACCCAGAATTTCACATTCAAATCACTTCCCCTACTAATTTACTTGCATGTGTACAGATGCATCTGAAGGGGGAGCAAGGTGGTACTTGAGTAATGGAACCGGTTCTCATTTTGTAATTATCTCCCTAAACAAATTCTTTTGATACCAAATATAAATATACAAACTAAAATACTGAGCTCAGACATGCAAACTAAATACCAAGTTCAAATATGCAAACAGATCACAGTTACACTAATTCAAGACAATATCTCGATGTTTGCATCACACCTTTGAACTGCTCACTGCTCAGCAGGTGGAGGCACCACTGGGTCTCTGACAAAACAGGTCAGTGCAGCTGGAGCCCCATCGGCACCCACCCCCCCGCCACAGCAAGCTGGACCGGGCAAGGCTTTTATCAGTGTCCCATCTGGGGTGCTACAACTGTTACCCCAAAACCAGGATTCTTTATCCGGTGCGCATACAAAAGAGCCAAATGTAGTACACATGTTGAATGTGGGGTTATATCAATTAGTCGCAATTAAATGTTGTTCTGCAGAACTTGGAAATTAGGATGAGATCTAGTACTTTAAGTTAGTTTGCTTTTATTGTTATCTAACAATTTGGGGACCAGGAAAGGATTTAAGTTGTTAAACTCTGATCCGTATTGAATTTATGTGCTAGTTGGAGGTATGGAAAAAGAACAAACTAAATGTTATGATGAATGTGAGCTTGGGAGATTGTATTTAAAAGTGGTTTGTAAGTGGCTAGAATATGAACTGAATTGAACTGATCTAGGAAAATAGAAATAATGGACGTATGTTTAATATGTTGTTTTTTTGACATCTGCAAAGGTAAATGGGACTGAGGAACGTAACTATCACTGAGCTAATTGGAACTGCATATGAAGTGTATTATGACTGGAATTAAATGGAAAAACAAGAAAGCGAAATATCCCAGGCCTGTGTTGTAACATAAATCACAAGCCTGTGCTAAGCTGTAAGATAAACTGAACCTCCCCCGTCCATGTGGCCTTGCCTGTGTCTAAACTGCAGCAAGGAGAGAAAGAAAAATATAGAGAAAAAACCGCTGCTAGAAGCGGCGGAGGGGGAAGGAGCGGGGGAGGACAAGCCGTATGCCTCTTGGGGTAGCCTGACACCTGAAATGGTGCGAGCTCCCCTAGAGAAGTAATAGAAACTGAAGGCAACAGAAAGTAGAAATTTGGAAATGTTGTTAGATGAAGCTTGGAGATTATTCAGGAACAGGGAAAAGGAAGATTGTTGAAAGGATAAGAAAGTATGGAACTGAAGAGGTTGGAAGGCTTTGGAAGCCTTTAGAGAGAGGTCAGTATATATATATATTGGAAAAATGCATGTTGGGGAAGGTACAGAGGAAGTAGGCAGAGAGAGAGACGGACAGTAGCAAGTTTTGAAAAAGACTGATGGGAACCTGGAATGAACAGAAACAAGTGGAATTTTTGATGGATGGACAATAAGTAGCAATTACATAGTAGGTAAAGGGAGTCACTGGCCAAAGTGAAAGGGCATATTTTTGTGAACCTTTGAAATACAAATTGGGTAAACAAGTAGGTATTGATAAATTTCTATATATGTCCAATTCCTTGAAACCTTTTTGGGAGAAATTTGTTGGAACAAATGGGTGCAGTAATCAGATTCAAAAAAAAGGAGAAATTACTCTGGAGGTAAATGATCAGCAATATATGAAAATAATGGGCTTGCTTTTAGCAACTGTTCCCACAGAAGGCAAGATTAATGAGGAAGTCGTGAACCAAGTGCATCCCGGGACATAGACTACTGATGTACCTGGAAGGGCAAAAATGCTGTACCTGTCGAGGTAAAAATCAAAGAAGGAGAAAAGCCCTTAGAAAAGGGAGGACAGGGAAGGAATTCAGCCAGTAATAGAGAAATTCATACAAATCAGGTTATAAACAGAATAACAAAGGACCTCTACCCAGTGGTAGCAAACACTTTTCTGACTGTATTAACTCTAATTTGATTTGGTTTACTGTTTTAGATTTAAAAGATGCCTTTTTGCCTCTCTCTCCGTGAAGCCAGCCAGACAATATTTATGTAAAACCCAGCACACACGGATGGTGTTGCCACAAGGATTTAAAAACAGCCCTACAATATCTGGAAATCAGCTCACTAAAGATCTTGAATCTTGGGAAGCCCCACCTGATGAAGGACAGATGCAACAATATGTGGATGATCACTACCAGGACACAGAAGATGTACATAACCTGAACTGTAAGTTTATTGAACTTTTTGGGGCTCCAAGGATACCGGGTATCACAGAAGAAAGCCCAGATGATACACCAACAAGTAACTTATTTGAGCTATGAAATTAGTGCAGGGCAGAGGACTTTGGGACAGGCTCAAAAGGAGGCTGTATGCCAAACTCCAAAGCCTCAAACTGTAAAAGAATTACGGACCCTTTTTGGGCATGACAGAGTGGTGCCGGTTGTGGATTTATGATTATGGATTGTTTGTCAAGCCATTGTATGTACTAGCAGTCACAGATCAGGAACACCTGCAATGGAATAAAGGAACTACATGAGCCTTTGAAGAACTTGGTAAGGCTTTGATAACTGCGCCTGCTTTAGGACTCCCAGATGTGAGTAAACCATTTTTTTTTCTATTCTCTCATGAGAAGCAGGGAATAGTCTTGGGTATGCTGGCACAGGATATTGGCCCGTACCAACGAGCAGAGGCCTATTTCTCCAAAAATTAGATGCAACTGCAAAAGGGTGGCCTGGATGCCTGCGGGCAGTTGCAACAGTGGTACTGAACATACAGGAGGCCCGGAAATTTACCATGGGTCAGAAAATGACTGTGCTAGTATCCCACACGGTGTCTACAGTCCTGAAAGAAAAAGGGGGACAGTGGCTTTCCCCACAAAGATTTCTCAAATATCAAGCTAAATCATCATCACTAACATTGTCAATCCAGCTTCTTTCCTCAGTGATAACATTGGAAAACCAGTTCATGATAATTCCCTGGAAACCATCGAAGCAACATACTCCAGCCAAACAGATCTAAAGGACAATCCTATGGAGAACACTGAGAACTGTTTTACGGATGAAAGCAGCAATATCCTGAAGGGTGAAAGGCATGCTGGTTATGCTATAACTACTAGCCATGAAGTGATGGAATCTGGACCTCTGTCTAAAAGTACTTCAGCGCAAAAGGCAGAAATAATTGCCCTTACTTGTGCTCTGGAACTAGCTGAAGGTAAAACTGTGAACGTTTATATGGACTCTAAGTGTGCTTTCAGGGTCGTGCATGCGCACGGAACAGTTTGGCAAGAAGGACTCTTGAACTCTCAAGGCAAACATGTCAAACATGCAGAAGAAATATTGGCAGCTCAACTTCCTAAGGTGGCAATCATGCATATCAAGGCGCACCAGAAAGTGAGCTCAGAATTGGAAAAAACGAAATGAGCTGGTGGACAGAGAGGCAAAACTGGTGCCTAAGCAAAAGGTAAAAGTGAAAAGTGCCCTAGTCCCCGACGGGCAGGTTATTTTAGAAGGTAAGCCAGAATATACTAAGGAAGACCAGAAACTTATTATAGATTTAGATGAATCATGTAATGAGGAAGGATGGGCTCACACCCCACAAGGGAAAACTTATTGTTACCCCCTATTTAGTTTGGCCTTTAGTAGCAGAAGCATTATATAAACATTTGATCAAAAATAGTAACTACAAATTTGTATACTACTGTAAGACAGGTGACACAGCAATGCGATCTTTGCCTCCAGACTAATCCTAAGAATATACCTAAGCCAGAAATGGGTCAAATTGGGAAAGGAAATGGACCTGCGCAATAATGGCAAATTGATTTTTCGGAACTCCCAAGAAAAGGGGGGTGCTGATATTGGTTGGTACTAACAGATACCTTTTCAGGTTGGCCAGAAGCACTCCCTACCAGAACAGCAAAAGCTCGGGAGGTAACTAAAACATTAGTACAAGAAATAATATCAAGGTTTAGAGTTCCAGCTGATATATCCTCTGATAAAGGGCCACATTTTAAATCAAAAATTGTACAGCAAATCAGTCAGCACTTGAGAATAGGCTGGCAACTACATATAACTTATCATTCTCAATCTAGTGGCCAGGTAGAAAAAATTGAATCATTTAATTAAACAACAAATTGTAAAATTGGGGCAGGAAATGAACTTGACTTGGCCTCAATCTTTGCCTTTAGCCCTCTTGTGTATACAAACAAGGCCGAGGGCAAAGGAAGGGTTGAGTCCTTTTGAAATCCTGTATGGGAGACCCTATAGTGTACAGAAAGGGATATCTGCACAAGTGGGAGATGAGATTATGACTTCTTACATGGTGACATCGGGTAAACAACTTAACAAAATTGGGAAACGTGTTTGGAACTCGGAGTAGGGGTTTGGATGGACCAGTACATAACATCCAACCAGGAGATTATGTGTATGTGAAGTCTCTTGCAGAAAAGACTTTGGAACCACAATGGGAAGGTCCATTTCAAGTCCTCCTGATGTCCTTCACTGCTATCAAGATTAAAGAACAGAACACCTAGGTTCATCATTCTAGAGTGAAGAAGGCCTGGAAAACACCATGGAGGGTAACTCAGGTGCAGCCTGGAAAGTTGTATTTTTCACGATTATAGCTTTAGGACACAGTTGGCATACAAAAATTGGCATGTAAAGGTCACCCAAATGATTGGGAACAATTTGAACCTTTCAGACTGTTGGATATGCACGGCCCTCCCAAGAGGAATGGAATTTCCACTATTCGGAGTACCCCATGCAGACTGGAGTAGGGAAGCAGGTGGAGGGGGAAAGTTGGATGCAAATCAGAAGCAAACCTGCCTTTGTGGGCAGGACCTGAGTAAAATGATAGGAAGACATTTCAAATTGGTACCTTGGAATCAGACTGAAATTACGATTTATTCTAGATGTATGAACTCCATAGATAAAACCACCAGCTGGGAAAAACTTCCAAATGACAGTGAATGTAGTCAGTCACAAGGTGTTGGAATCTTTGATATAACTAAGCTGAAAGAACTAGGGTTTAATTACAGCCTACAAAACATTGAGAACTCTAGTTTCTCTTCCAACATAGCAATCTAGCTCCTGCGTGGTGGTGGCTTTGCGGCGATAGACGAGCCAGGAAAAGCCTACCTGAAAACTGGCAAGGCCATTGTACAGGTGGATACGTAGTACCTCAAAAAAAGGTGTTTAACCATTCATACCCACCCCCAGGTATTGTCAGAGCATTATGGAGAAAAACGCGTTCAGTGCCAAGTAACCCTCTTGTAAAGATGCCCTCGCGATTTCATAGTTTTACTAGATGGTTTATTCCCCAACTAGGAGTTAGTGAACTAGAAAAAGCCATAGTAAATATACTGGCCACAATTGAGAAAATTGAAAATACCACTATGGATGCTCTTCAGGGGCTCCAGGAAGAGATATCATCACCAAGCAAGATAGTCCTACAAAATCGCATGGTTTTAGACCCCCTGACTGCAAAAGAAGGAGGGGTTTGTGTGGTGATAAACCAAAGCTGTTGCTCATATATTAATCAGGAGAAACGGGTAGAAACAGATATTCAAAAGATATGGGAACAATCTCAAATCCTCCATCTGGTTACTAAAGACAATCTAACATGGGAATTCTCTAATTTATGGGAAGGCATTACTTCCTGGCTTCCCAATTTGCCCTGGTTACGATCCTTGTTTCTCGCTTTAGTGGGAATATTAGCTTTAGGGATACTGGTCTGTATGATGATGAGGTGTTTCTTGTGGTGTTGCCAGAGTACCGGGAATACTTATGGCAACTGGAAGAAACATCAGCTAAGACAGGAGCTAGAATCTAACAGGTACTTTGTAAAGACATTAGGTAAAGAATCATATTAGTAAAAGAATTTACTAACTTCTTAGAAAAGGGGGGAATGATACAGGGAATTGACAACTAATTTATTAACACTTAATAACTAACGCTTAGAGAACTAACCCTACCCCACATCACTAAAGACACTTACAGAGCTAACCCTTTAACCCACATCACTATTGCCTAGCCTTAACTCTGTGTAACTTACTGTACGAAAAACCGGACTTCACTGAGGCCTTGCAAAAATAATAATCCTTGGGTGAACTAGATTACAGAAACTTGGGCACAGGACAGGAGATACACCAGTTTTAACCAACTCAGCAGTCTGAGACCCAGCCAACTCATCACACTGGACCAAAGGTGACCGTGTACAGAGAAAGAGGACCCGGGTTCACGATAACTGCGCAGCTGCAACCAGGAGGAGCCAGAGGTGAAGACTATGGAAATGGTCTCCTGGAACTCATTGTAATATGAACCGTCTTCTCGGGGACAGATTATGAATATGTATAGGCGTTCCTAAAACTTTCATGAATATGTAACACTTTACTGCATTTAACCAAACTCACAGCTACTGTAATTTTACACACGCATTAGGTGAAATGATTCCCTGTGTGTCTGGCGTCGTAAATAAATGCATACCTTCCTTATAACTTCAAGGGTTGTAAGGTCATTCCGTGCCACATATGTATAGGTGTTCCTGGGGTCATTATGAATATGTAACACCTTACTGTATTTAAACACACCTCATATTGTTAGAAGCTGCTCAGTAATGGTGGAACGATCCCCCTTGTGCCCGATGTTGAAATAAACATACCTGCTTTATAACCTTGTGAGTTGTAAAGTTTTATGACTTTATAGGTCGTAAAGTTGTTTCCATGCATCATCATGGCCAGAGAGTCCTGCAGCCCCGGCGGAGCTCTGAAGTGAGAAAAAACAGATTTAGAAGGCAACGCCAGCTCCTGCAGCATCCTCTTCTTACTCCCTGCTGTGATTACCGCCTCTTAAGGGGTGGGGAGGAGGAGCAGATCCCTTTGGTACCTGCAGTCTGCTGGTTCACTGCTGGGGCGCCGTGGTAGGGGCGGGAAATATGAAAATAAACGGGAGCAGCAGCGCTCCCGGGGCAGGGGGTGTTCCCTGCAGAGCATTCCCCCGGGAGCCAGGCCTCGTCTCAGCCCGACCCAAACCCGCCCCACGCCCACCCGTAGGAACCTCAGGAACCAGGGGACAAGTGACCCCAAGATGGGGTGGCTGGGCAGAGAACGAGTTCCCTCTGGCTGGGAAGGGAGGGGGGAAAGGGGGAACTGAGGGGGAACGGGAGGTTTGGAAAAGGGGAAGGGGGTTCCCTGTGAGGCAGCGAGGCTGGAGGGGGGTCCTGTCCCCTCACCCAGCCACACGAGCTCTGCCAGGGAGCCAGGCAATTACAGAAGAATGGTGGGACAGTTCACATGACTGGAATGTGGTCATAGGGGATACCCACTGCTTTCAATGAATCCCCATCATTCTGTCCTAAATGATCTATAGCTTTTACATTGGTCCAATTTTGCTTGAGTCTTTCATGTTTTTTTTCTGATCTCAGGGCAACATGTACACATACTCTTTTTCAAAAAAATGCTGCAAACACCCATCCTCATCCGAGTCATCAGATAACGCAGACTTGAATGGTGCTGGAGAATCATTAGTAACAGGGGCGTTTGGAACAGTGCACATTCTCGCCAATACTTTCTAGCATCATAATTATTTGTATAACCTGAGTCTCTCGTCACACTCCCTTGGACATGGTCCTGTGTTTGTACATGCTTGTGAGAGCCTCCGTGGGGTTGTACATGAACGTGAGTTTATTCGGAATATTATTTATACCAGAGCTGTATCATCTGTACAACTGTGAACATTTGGGCAAGAGTTTCTCTATAGTAGCTGACTATTCCTCTGCGTGCATGTGGACACGAAAGCGACGTGAAGGTGCTAACATAATGTAGACTGTGATTAAGGTACAAAGGACTTGCCTGTCAGTAACCAATGCCATGATAAATGCTTTCTAACCACCTGCAAAATGAAGGGATAGTTTTCAAAATTCAGATCCTCCTGCATGACAAGCTGGAGACAGAAGATTAAGTTGTATAGAAACAGGGAGCTTAGCTTATGCTTGACTAGAAATTAACAGGTGCATGGTAAGTAAGAAACTAATCAATTACTTAAATGTGTACTGGTTGCGCTTCCGAGGAGAGCTGCAACGTGGAGAAATCGATCTGCGGACAAATGAATAAACCCCCAGAAGCCCCGCACAAAGAGGCTGCATTACTGTGTAGAAACTCTAGATGGCAGCGAAGACTGTAATATCAATAACTCCGGTCTAACCCTAGTGTTTCATCCGCACTCATTCCATACTTGCAATCACAAATCAAGCTGCACAGAGTTCTTGAACACACATACAGAGTTGTGATCACACAGCGTGATACACATACTATTTCCTACACATAAAGACAGAGCCACAAAATCCGTTGGTCACACAGACCTGCCTGGGGCACGTATGCACACGCAGAGAAGAAACCAATCCTTGTCCATACCAACTGCTATCCTCAGATCAAGAAGTGCAGGAAATAAAGCAGGCTAAGAGCCCCTGCTATGGCTGTCTTTTCTAGCCATCCTTACTCCAAGAAGAGAATGCACAGACAAGACATTCAAAGCACGCTGATCCTTTCCGCACTTGAGCTGTACTGGTCACACACACGTGAGTACTGGAACTGCTCTACACTGGTGCGGTATTCTCTCCCATGGGAGGAATATGAGGACACTGTGTGTGGGGTCCAAGATGTGTTGTGTGCATGCAGAGCTTCTTCCATGCATATCCCAGAAGTGCTGATGAGAGGGCTTGGAAGGGAGGGGGGCACTGGCGCGTTCTAGGCAATTGTAAGGGAAAGGAAAATGAACAGAGTGTGGTGTAAAGCAGAAATAAAGAGGAAGAAGAAGTGCAGAGCATGGAAGCTTTTCCTTGCTGGCAGGAAGCGACCCAAGTTCTTTCAGATATGATTTTTGCCTGATATCAGGCTCTGCTCTTCTTTGGCTAAATGACCCATTTGGAAACATTCTACATCACTGTGCGAGCAGGTAGAAGCTTCTCTGTAGCTGCGTGTGCACGCAGGTCGTAGTTTTTGCACATTATCTGTGTGCTTGCGCAAACCCTTCTGCCTGTGTTTCGCTGAGGAATCCTATGTGTGCATGTGGACAAAGAAAAGGGAGAGCAATAGGCTCCTACACCGATGAAAGCAGATGGCGAGTTTTCCTACGCAATCTCTTTCTTTTGACATACCTAGTCCTACAAAGAAAACCGCTAAATGCTCGGTCTGCACGAGAAATTCAACAGAACATGCTGTACACAGGAGGAACAGCGCAGTGTATGTTGACACGCTTACCCGTGCTATAGAGTGGAACGCAAACACATTCCTGCTTCCGTGAGATAGAATCCGTCCATGTAAGTTCATGACATGGCACACTGCTACAAATGGTTGTACATATATACAATTCTTGAGTGCACGTCTTTCAGAAGTGTGCCTGAATAGTTCCAAATCCAGTAGAGCCTGTCTTAAAAAGCTGGTAGTTATGTGACTGCATATATGCAAGTTTGTGTGCTTGTGAGTGTACAGATGCCTGCGTATGAATTTGCATGTTCACACAAAGGCAAAGCAGACCGCTTTTCTATGTGTGGGCACGCGCCATTTCATTGTCACTTATAAACAGCGACAACCTGTGTGCGGTCCACCGAGTGTGCATGTTCAGACAGCGGCATATATTCAGACATGCCTACAGACACCCTTCTGAAAGCCTTGCACCCCAAGACTGAATGTATGTGCAGCCATTTGCGCAATCACAAATTTAGATGGCAGTGTTAAATCTCACAGAAACACCAACGTCTTGGCGTTCAGCCTTAGTCACAAACAAGGTTGTGAATGGCTCGTCCATTTTTTGGTCTGTGTGGCATGTCTTCTTGCGTTTCGCTTTCCGATCGCAGGCTTAGTGGTTTTCTTTGTATGATTAGGTATACCAAAAGAAAGAGATAGCGTAGGAAATGTTGCCGTCTGCCTTCTTCGGTGTTGGAAACTAGTTGCTGTCCCTTCTCTCTGTCCCCATGCACACATAGGATTCCTCACTGAAAACATGCTGAAACCTTTCCACAAGCGTCCAGGTATGTGCACCCACCCCCATGTGCATGCACACGCAGCTACAGAAAAGCACATACCTTTGCATACACTGATATATAAGCAAAGGCGTGGCCACACACACACACACTCCTGCAAGCACACCCTCTCACATCTCTTTACAGAAAGAAGTACGTGAAACTCGCTTTCCTGCTTGAGGCTAAAGACTGTCTGTTGATGGTTGGGATACTGCGCGTGGCTGCACGAGAATACACATTTGGAGAGTACCTGCAGCTATCTGCCTGTTTTTGGATGACCCTGTGCGTGGAAGCAGCTGTGCTTATAACTGCTTGTCCGTCCACATGGGTGTGCATTGATGTGGGCTCCGTTCACGCTTAAGCTCGAGCAGGCATACGCAGCGTGCTGTTTGTTGGAAAGGTTCCACACATATCTAGTTGCACAGTCCTGCATTTCTCATGAGGACAGACATAAGGGAGCTCTGCTAGTAGAGAATCAGAGACAGACATAGGCAGAACTGAATGGTATGCCACAGTACTTCTCTCCTGTGGCAAATGTTTCACAGTTGCCCGAGGAACGACGCTTAGCAATCCATCTACAAGAGAAACGAGAGAGAACATGTCATAACGAGAAAGAACAGCAGAGCATCTCTTCACAAGCTTGTCCCTGACACATAGCTGAGGGCAAACACTTGTGTGCTTGTGTGAGAGCAAGTGTCTTTCCTGTAACTGTTTGGTATTTTGGCAGAGTTACGTGTGCTGGCACGACTACCAACATCCAGGATACCTGCAGACTTGACCCAGTGTGTGTGGAGGCAGTGTTCCTGAAGGGCTGTGTGCGTAAGTGCCTGCTGAATCTATTCGTGTCTCCACACGCATGTGGGTTCATGTCTTTCTCTCAACAAGCGTATGTGATAATTTCGTCATAAAATCCCATGGTCACATAGACCTGCCTAGTGCACATATGGTAGGTATAGCTACCATAGGTATACCGAAAGAAAGAAAGAAGTACGTGAAACGCAGTTTCCTGCTTGAGGCTAAAGATGTCTGTTGGTGGTTAGGATACTGTGCATGGCTGCATGAGAATACACATTTGGAGTCTTCCCTGGCCCTCTTTACTCCAATAAGAGAATGCACAGACAAGACACACAGAGTCATACAGAATCCGGCAAAGCCCGATAGAGCCCTTCACAGCCTGTATATGCCCTCCATAGCACGACATAGATAGACAGAGCCTGTCACGGTGTAAAAGACCTGTACAGAGCTTGACGAGGCTCGACAGAGCCCGTCAGGATATGACACAGACTGACAGTGTCCTACATGCCCCAAAAAAGCCTGAGAAATCCTGATATAGCCAGATAGATCATGACAGAACTCGACAAAGCCTGATCAAGCCCAACAGATACTGACAGATCTTTACAGAACCCGACAGGGCCTGTCAGATCCTGCCAGAAACCAACAGAGTTCGACAAATCCCAAGAGAGCCCAACAGAACTTGACAGAGCCCACCAGGGCCTGACAGAGCCCAACAGAGCTCAAAAGGCTTCAACATATCCTGAGAGTGCCTGATAGCGAACAATAGAGCCTGGCAGGACCTGACAGAGGCTGAGAAAGTCCGATACAGGCTAAAAGAGCTCAACAAAGCATTACAGAGCCTGACAGGACCTCACAAAGTTTGACAGAGGCTTATAGACCTCGACTGAGCCTGACATGGCCAGACACAGCTTAAAAGAGCCCATAAGATCCTGACAGGGATTGACAGAGCCCAACTAAGCCCGACAGGGACCAACAAAGCTCAACAAGGCCCAACAGAGCCAAAAAAAGCTTAAAAGAGCACACCACAGCATGACACAGATTGGCAGTGCCCTACATGCCCCCAAAAACCCGACAAAAACTGATATGACCTCACAGGTAACGACAGAGACAGACAAAGACTGAGAAAGCCCAACAGACCCCAACAGATGCTGACAGATCCTGACAGAGCCCGACAGGACCTGACAGAGCATGACCAGGCCCAACAAAGCTTGACAGAGCCTGACAGGGCCTGACAGATCCTGACAGAACCCAACAGAGTCCACCAGAAACTGACAGAGCCTGCAGGAGCCTGACAGAGCCCAAAAGAGCATGACAGGGTCTGAAAGAGCTTAATGGGGCCTGACAGAGCACAACAGGGCATAACACAGCGTATCAGACACTGAGAGAGCCCGGCAGGGCATGACAGACCAACAGAGCCTGACAGTTTACGACAAAGCTTGACAAAGTCCAACAGACCCTGAGAAACCCTGACAGAGCCCAACACAGTTCCACAGGGTCCGACAAAGCCCGACAAAGTATAACAGGTCTTGAAAGAGCCAAATAGAACCTGACAGGAATTGACAGAGGCCAACTAAGCCTGACAAAGGTTGAAAAGGCCCAACAGAGCTAGAAAATCCGTGACAGAACCCGACAGGGCATGACAGAGCATGACAGTGCCCAACAAAGCCTGATAGAACCTGACAGGGCCTGACAGATCCTGACAGAAGCTGACAGAGTCCTCCAGGGACTGACAAAGCTTGCAAGAGACTGAAAAAAACTGACAGAGCCCAACAGGGCCTGACAGAGCTTAACAGAACTCAGCAGGGTCAGACAAATTTCAACGGCACCTGAAGGGAAACTATATTGTCCAGCAAGGCCTGACAGAAGCTGCGACAGAGACTAAAAGAGCTCAACAAAGCATTACAGAGCCTGATAGGGCCTGACACAACATTACAGAGCCATACTGATTGTGACAGAGACCTACAGAGCCCGAAAGGGGCTTACAGAGCCCCACAGGTCCTGACTGAAGCCATCAAAAACCGACGGAGACTGACAGGAATCAAAAAAGTCCAACAAAGCCCAACACTGCCCAACAATGCTTGACAGGGTCTGACTGAGCCCAACAAAACCTGGAAGAGCCTGAGCAGGCCCCACAGAGTCAGATAGAAGCTGGCAAAGCCCAATAGAGCCCATCACAACCCTCAAAAAGTCCTAGAGAGTCTGACATAGAGAGACGGGCTCTGTCATAGTTTTTCTGGCTCTGTTGGGCCTTGTCGAGCTTTGTCGGACACTGTCAGGCTTACTTGGGTTCTGTCAATTCCTGTCAGGTTCTGTTGGACTCTTTCAAGACCTATTTGGCTCTGTCGGGCTTGTTGGGCCTTGTGGGACTGCATCGGGCTCTCACAGGATATCTCAGGATCTGCTGGGCTTTGTCAAGCTTTGTCAAAATCTGTCAGGGCCTGTTGGGCTCTTTCAAGTTTTGTTGAACCCTGTCATCCTCTGTCAGGCACTGGTGGGCTCTGTCAAGCTGTGTCGATGTCTTTTGGGCTCAGTCGGGTTTTGTCAGGCTCTGTAAGGCTCTTGTGGGCTCCATCAGCCCCTGGCAAGCTCTGATGTGTTCTGTCAGGATCTGCTAGGCCCTGTCAGGCTCTGTAGGGCTTTGTTGGGCCCTGTTGTGCTCTGTCAGGCCGTGTCAGGCTCTGTCAGGATCAGTCATGATCTGTCAGGCTATATCAGGCTCTGTTGGGTTTTTTGGGGCATGTAGGGCACTGTCAATCTCCGTCATGCCCTGTTGGACTCTGTCAGGCCTTGTCAAGCTCTGTCCAGGTCTTTTAGGGCATGATGGGCTCTGTCTGTCTATGTGGGGCTCTCTAGGGCATTTTTGGGCTGTGAATGGCTCTATAGGGCTTTCCTGGCTTCTGTCTGACTCTGCGAGGCCTGCTCGGGCTCTGTCTGGTATGTTGGGTGCTCTCAGACCCTGTCAAGCATTGTTGGGCTTTGTTGGGCTTTTTTGATCCCTGTCGGGCTTTATCGGTGTCCATCGGGCTTTGACGGCTTCTGCCAGGACCTGTGGGGCTCTG
Source organism: Streptopelia decaocto (assembly GCF_964273445.1). NCBI lineage: Eukaryota > Metazoa > Chordata > Aves > Columbiformes > Columbidae > Streptopelia > Streptopelia decaocto. The sequence goes on along the minus strand of NC_138661.1, from coordinate 48,364,459 downwards.
TAAGCACATTGGCCTGACAGAGGCTGACAAAGCACAACAGAGACTAAAGGAGCTCAACAAAGCATTACAGAGCCTGACAGGGCCTGACACAGCTTGACAGAGCCTTACAGATCACAACAGAGACCTATAGAGTGCAAAAGGGGCTTACAGAGCCCCACAGGTCCTGACAGAAGCCGTCAAAAACCAACAAAGACTGACAGGAATCAAAAAAGCCCAACAAAGCCCAAAAATGCCCAACAATGCTTGACAGGGCCAGACAGAGCCCAACAAAACCCAGCAGTGCCCAAGCAGGCCCCACAGAATCAGACAGAAGATGGCAAAGCCTGATAGAGCCCATCACAGCCTGAAAATGCCCTAGAGAGCCTGACATAGATAGATAGAGGCCATCATGGCCTAAAAGACCTGGACAGAGCTTGACAAGGCCCGACAGAGCCTGACAGGGCATGGCATGGATTGACAGTGCCCTACATGCCCCAAAAGGGCCAACAAAGCCCAGTATGGATGACAGATCACAACAGAGCCCTCCAAAGACTGAGAAAGAACAACAGATCTTGAGAGATCCTGACAGGACCCAATAGTGCCTGACGGAGCACAACAAGGCTTAACACAGTGTATAAGAAACTGAGAGAGCCTGCCAGGCCATGACAGAGCCCGACAGAACCTGACAGACTTCAACAAACTTGACAGAGCCCCACAGAACCTGAGAAAGCTTGATAGAGCTCGATACAGTGACACCGGGCCTGACAAATCCCGACAGAGCCCAACAGGGTCTGACAAAGCCCAATAGATCTCGACAGGGCCTGACAAATCCTGACAGCACCTGACAGCAAACTACAGAGTCCAGCAGGGCCTGACACAGGCCGACAGAATCAAACAAAACTTGAAAGAGCCCAACAAATCCCAGTGGAGCCTGACAGAGCTCGACAATACCCAACCGAGCCCGACAAAACCCCACAGAGCCCCACAAATCCTGACATGGTCTGACATAGCCTGACAGACCCTGAGAAACCCTGACAGAGCCTGACAGGGATCGAAAGAGCCCAATAAAGCCTGTCAGAACCTGACAGAGCCTGGCAAGGCCTGACAGAGCTTGACTGGGCTTTACAGAGACTGAAAAAGGCTGGTAGGACAGAAAGAGCCCAAAGGAGCTTGACAGAGTCCAACAGAGACTGACAGAGCCCAAGAGAGATTCAAGGATCTCAAGAAAATACACATGTAGTGGCAGAGCCACCTCCTGGGGGGATGGAGTTGTCACCAGCCTGGCTGAGAGGTGAAGCCAGAGACAAAAGAAACAAAAGGAACCTTATAAGAAGATAACAACCAATGAGCAATCGCCGATACGCGCGTGTAGATCATGTGGACACTGCATGCAGCCTATCACATTATTGTATAGTGCATGTTGTAACCAATCACATTGTTGCAAGGCAACAATGGACAGGGCAGCTTTGGTATAAAGCTAGCCCGGTCAGACAACAAAGTGAACTCTGCGAACATCACATTGGTGTGTCAGGTTCCATCTCTCGCATGGAAAAGCAACATTTTGGTGACTCCGACATGATACTGTGTATTGAAGAAGATCACCGGAAGTGAAGATGCGAGAGGGCCACCAGGCAGGCGAAGATAGCTAGGTGCTCGAAAAAAAGCAGAAAGTAGGCCTACAGGAAATCAAGGCATGGGAAACGTGGCATCCGTGGAAGAAAAAGCAATAGTGAAAAGTATTCTGCAGCTGGCTGCACGAACAGGAAGATATTTGGAAAAAAGAGACGGTGGAACATCTTTTATTATTCACCCAGTGGAAGGGGTATGTTCAAGCTTCAGACGAATTTTTTCTCCTTGCACATGGGAGGAGACAGGGACTGAACTATGGGAGGCTATCACAAGGGGGAGCCGCAAGGGTTGTGATCTTGCTGGACGGTGCGGGGAGATCAGGTTGCTGATGGAGGAAGTCTCAGGGGAGCCGGAAGTGTGTGCCGTCCCCCTGGAGCCGCCCGCCGCGAAGTACCCCCCCCCCCCGCCGAGAACTCTGAGAAATCAATGCCGCTGGTATGTCCCGTATCAGATTTGGAGTTCTGGATAGGTGAGCAAATTATACCATCTGCACCCTTTGAGCCATTTCCTGCCTCTGACGACGAATAGCAGCAACCAGCAAGTTTCAACAAGCCAGGACAAGTTAATCCAGCTGACGTGCCTCTGCTGGAGGCCTCGGTGGAGCACCAGAATGGACCACAACAAAATCACCCTGCCTTCCAGGAGGAGAGACACGTGCAGAGCCTGAAGGATGGCAGAAGACCCAGATGCAAGAAGTTTGATGGGCTCTCCTGGGCTCTGTCAGGCCCTGTTGTGCTCTGTAATGCTTTGGTGAGCTCTTTCAGGCTCGGTTGTGCTTTGTCAGCCTCTGTCAGGCCCTACTGGAGTCTATAGTTCACTGTCAGGTGCTCTGTCAGACTCCATTGGACAGAACTTGACAAGGCCCGACAGAGCCTGACAGAGCATGGCACAGATTGACAGTGCTCTACATGCCCCAAAAAGCTTGATAAAGCCTGGTGTTGCCTGACAGAGCATGACAGAGCCCTCCAAAGTGTGAGAAAGCCCAACAGATCCCAAGAGATCCTGACAGAACCTGACAGGGCCTGACAGATCCTGACAGAACTTGACAGAGCCTGTCAGGGACTGTCAGAGCCTGACAAAACCTGACAGAGCCCAAAAGAGCTTGACAAGGCTTGACAGAGTCCACCAGGGCCTGATAGAGCATGACAAGGCACAACAAAGCCTGACAGAGCCTGACAGGTTCTGACAGATGCTGACAGAACCCGACAGAGTCTGCCAGGGACTGTCAGAGCCTGCAGGAGTCAGTCAGAGCCTGACAAAACCCTGACAGAGACCAACAAAACCTGATAGAACCCAACAGAGCTCGAAAAAGCTTGACAACACCCACCAGGGCCTGACAGAGCATGATGGGGCCGGACTGAGCTCAAAACAGCTCAAAAGGGTTTGAAGAATCCTGGCAGCACCTGATAGTGAACAATAGAGCCAGGCAGGACATGACTGAGGATTACAAAGTGTGACAGAGACTAGAAAAGCTCAACAAAAAGCCTTACAGGGCCTGACACTGCTTGACAGAGCCTTACAGATTCTCACAGAACCTGATGGAACCCAACCGGGCCCAACATATCTTGAACGAGCCCAACAGCACCCAGTGAAGCCTGTCAGAGCTCGACGATAGCCAATAGAGCCCAACAAAACCCAACAGAGCATTACAAATCCTGACATGTCCTGACAAAGCCCAAAAGACCCTGAGAAAGCCCAACAGAGCCCAACAAAACCTGACAGAGCCCGACAGGGATCAAAAGAGTCTGACAAATCCTTACAGAGCCTGACAGAGCCTGGCAAGGCCTGACAGAGCCTGGCAAGGCCTGACAGAGCATGACAGGGGTTTATGACCCTGAAAAAGCCTGGTAGGGCAGAAAGAGCCCAAAGGAGCTTGACAGAGCCTGACAGAGCCTCACAGAGCCCAATAAAGACCGACAGATCTTGACAAAGCCACACAGAGATTGATAGGGCCTGAAAGAGCCTGACAAAACCCGACAGGGATTGACAGAGCCCTACAGAACCTGACAAAACCTGACAAAGCCCAACAGAGCCTGACAGATCATGAGAGAGACGACAGAGCCTGAAAGGGGCTTAAAGAGCCCCACAGGTCCTGACAGAAGCTGTCAAAAACCGACGGAGACTGACAAAGACTGACAGGGATCAAAAAAGCCCAACAAAGCCCAACACTGCCCAACAACGCTTGACAAGGCCTGACAGGGCCCAATAAAACCCAACAGAGCCCGATCAGGCCCCACAGAGGCTGACAGAAATTGACAAAGCCCAATGGAACCCATCACAGCCTGGAAATGCCCTAGAGAGCTCGACATAGATAGACATAACCCATCACAGCCTAAAAGAGCTGGACAGAGCTTGACAAGGCCTGACAGAGCCTGACAGGGCATGACACAGATTGACAGTGCCCTGCATGCCCCAAAAAGCCTGACAAAGCCTGATATGGCCCAACAGATCACAACAGAGCCCGACAAAGCCAAAGAAAGCTTAACAGATCCCGAGAGATCCTGATAGAACCCAACAGGGCCTGACTGATCCTGACAGAACCCAACAGAGCCTGCCAGGGACTGACAGAGCCCACAAGAGCCTTACAGAGCCTGACATAAGCCAACAGAATCCAACAGAGCTTGACAAATCTTGAGAGAGCCTACCAGGGCCTGACAGAGAATGACAGGCTTGCCAGAGCCCAACAACATTCAACAGGTTTCAACAAATCCTGACAGCACCCGATAGCAAATGTTAGAGCTCAGCAGGACCTGACAGAGGCTGATAAAGTGTGACAGAGCCTAAAAGACCTCAACAAAGCATTACAGAGCCTGACAGGGCCTGACACAGCTTGACAGAGTCTTACAGTTCCCCAAAATAATCTGAGAGAGCCCGAGAGGGCCCAAAAAAGCTTGAAAGAGCCCAACACTGCCCAATGGAGCCTGACAGAGCTTGACAATACCCAATAGAGCCTGACAAAACCCAACAGAGTCCTCCAAATCCTGTAAGCCTCTTTTGGGCTCTGTCAGTCTCTGTCAAGATCTGTCAGACTCTGTCAGGCTTTGTCAGCCTCTGTCAGGGTCCCTAGGGTTCTGTGAATCCCTGTTGGGTTTTGTCAGGCTCTTTCAGGTCCTGTCGGTCTCTGTGTGGCTTTGTCGAGATCTGTTGGCCTCTCTCGGACTTTGTCAGGCTCTGTTAGGCTCTGTCAAGCTCCTTTGTGCTCTTTCTGCTCTACCAGGCTTTTTCAGGATCTGTAAAGCCCTGTCATGTTCTGTCAGGCCTTGTCAGATTCTCTCAGGCTTTGTCAAGCCCTGTCTTGATCTCTCAGTGTATATCAGTCTTTTCAGGCTTTGTTGGGTTTTCTCAGGGTCTATCTGGCTCTGTTGGGCCCTGTCAGGCTCTCCTGGGCTCTGTCAAGCTCCTTTGGGCTATTTCTGCTCTACCAGGCTTTTTCAGGCTCTGTAAAGCCCTGTTATGCTCTATCAAGCCTTGTCAGGCTCTGTCAGGCTCTATCAGGCTTTTTTCTGGCTTTGTCGGGCTTTCTTGACCTTATTCAGGCTTTGTAGGGCTGTTTTGGTCTTTCTCAGTGTCTATCACGCTCTGTCAGGCCATGTCAGGATTTGCATGGCTCTGTCGGGTTTTTTTGGGCTCAGTGTCCTGGAGGCACCCCAAGGTTGGTTTAAGGGACAACAGGGTCCAAAAATACTTTTATTAAACCAGTGAGAAACAGGGTTTTAGCACTCCAAAAGTGACTTAAATACAGGTCTGGATATCAGTTGTGAAAAATTAAGGGGCAGCAACTAATACAACAGGCGGTCCACAGAGTGCATGCACATGGCTTCACCCAAAATAATGCCGGAGCTGTCTCTGAGTCCGGGAGGAGTACACACTTGCCTGAACACGGTGTGGGATTATTTTAAAGGGATACACGTACTCGTATTGAGTACAGAAATTGTACACTCACAGTCCTGCAAGGAGAAATACATGTGCAAATGTGCATGGAATATTACACGTTCTTATGTGTAAGCACGGGAGGAAATAATTTATACACGTGCTCATATTGAGCATGGAAAATATGTGTGCAAGTGTGCACGGAAAGTTACACGTGCTTATGTGGAAGCACGGGAGGAAAATACACCTGCGATTATGCGAGGATTAATTTTACACGTGCTCTTATTGAGCATGGAAAGTACGTTTGCATATGTGCACAGAAAGTAGATACACTCGCAATCCTGCGAGGAGAAATTTTACTCACACATGTGGCGGCAAGGCAAGCGGAGTCTCCATCCTAGGGAGGCTCTTGGTGGCAGTACCTGGCTCATGCTCCAAGAAATCCGCGACAAGGGGCAGAGTCTCAACAAGAGTCCGGTTTTTTATTGGCTGATCAGATCTGACTGTAGGCATTCCAGAATCTTCTCTGCACCCCCAAACTGGCTGTGGGGTGCCCCTGAAGCTTCCAAACATCCCCCACACTGGCCGTGGGTGCCCAGCGGCTCCCTGGCGCCTCAGCACTCCCTTCTCCTTTCTCTTAATGGCCCTGGCCAGAGGGCTCCTGAGGCCAAACAAAAGAAGCTGTTAGCCTCAAGCAGCAGAGAGAGAGCGAGATGTGTCTACTCCTTCCATGATGAAGGAGGGAGGGGGAGAGAGGGTGGTTGGCATCCTGCCACAGTTGGGTATTTCAGGCTCTGTCGGGCTTTCTCAGGTTCTGTTTGGCTCTGTCAAGCTTGTTGAAGTCTGTCAGGCTCTGTTGGGCTTTGTCATGGTGTGACTGGCTCTCTCAGTTTCTGATATGCTGTTTTAAGCCCTGTTGTGCTCTGTCTAGCCCTATAGGGCTCTTTCAGGCCCTGTCATATTTTTCGGGCTCTGTCATGCTTTATCTGGCTCTGTTGGACCTTGTTGAGCTTTGTCGGGCATTGTTGAGCTTAGTTGGGCTCTGTCAATTTCTGTCAGGTTGTGTTGGGGTCTTTCAAGCTCTGTAAGGCTCTATCAAGCTGTGTCAGGCCCTATCAGGCTCTGTAATGCCTTGTTGAGCTCTTTTAGTCTCTATTGCTCTTTGTCAGCCTCTGTCAGGTCCTGCTGGGCTCTATCGTTCACTGTCAGGATTTGTCAAACCCTGTTTAGCTGTGTTGGGATCTGGCAGCCCTGTCTTGCTCTGTCAGGCCCTGGTGGACTCTGTCAAGCTTTGTCGAGCTCTGTCGTGGTTTGTTGGGCTCTGTCAGGCTCTTGTGGGCTCTGTCAGGCTCTTGTGGGCTCTGTCAGTCCCTGGTGGGCTCTGTCTGGTTCTGTCAGTATCTGTGAGGCCCTGTTGGGCTCTGTTGGGCTTTGTTGGGCACTATTGTGCTCTGTCAAGACCTGTCGGGCTCCGTCGGGATCTGTCGGGCCATATCAGGCTTTGTCAGGCTTTTTTGGGGATGTAGGGTGCTGTCAATCTGTGTCATGCCCTCTCTGCTCTGTCGGGCTCTGTCGTGATCTGTCGGGCCATATCAGTCTTTGTTGGGCATTTTTGGGGCATGTAGGTTGATACAGGGAATTAACAATTAATTACCTAACAGTTAACTAACTAACACTTAAAGAACTAAGGAGCTAACACTTAGAAAGCTTACCCTTTAATCCACATCACTATTGCCTAGCCTTGCTTAGCTTTGTGTAATTTATTGTACGAGAAACAGGACTTCACTGACGCCCTTCACTGACATCCTTGGTGCATCCTTGGGTGAACTAGATAACAGAAACTTGGGCACAGGACAGGAGATATGCCAGTTTTAACCAGCTCAGCAGTCTGAGTCCTAACCAACTCATCACACTGGACCAAAGGTGACCATGTACAGAGAAGAGGACCCGGGTTCACGATCACTGCGCAGCTGCAACCAGGAGGAGCCAGAGGTGGAGACTATGGAAATGGTCTCCCAGAATTCACTGTCATAAGAACTACCTTCTCGGGGACAGGTTATGAATATGTATAGGAATTCCTAAAACTTTCATGAATATGTAACACTTTACTGCACTTAACCAAGCTCACAGCTACTGTAAATTTACACACGTCTTGGGCGGACTTCTCCCCTGTGTGTCTGGCACCTTGTAAATACATACCTTCTTTACAATCTCAAGGGTTGTAAAGTCATTTCCATCAGGCCCTGTTGGTCTCTGTTAGCCTTTGTCAGGCCCTGTCAGACTGTGTCAGGCTCTGTCCAGCTTTTTCAGGTTCTGTGGGCCTCTGTCAAGCTTTGTTGGACTCTGTCAGGCTCTTTCATGCCCTGGTGTGCTCTCTCAGTTTCTGGTAGGCCCTGTTAGGTCCTGTTGTGCTCAGTCAGGCCCTATTGGGCTCTTTCAGGCTCTGTTATGCTTTATCTGGCTCTGTTGGGCCTTGTCAAGCCCTGTTGGGCCCTGTCAGGCTTAGCTGAGCTCTATCAATTCCTCTCAGGTTCTGTTGGGCTCTGTCAATTCCTGTGAGGTTCTGTTGAGCTCTTTCAAGCTCTGTCTGGCTGTGTCGGGCTCTGTTGAGATCTGTAAGGCTCTGGCAAGCTGTGTCAGGCCCTGGCAAGCTGTGTTGGGCTTTCTCAGGGTCTATCGCGCTCTGTCAGGCCATGTCAGGATTTGTAGGGTGTGGATTGTCTGAATTTAGAGTTGATAAGCTAAGTTTTTGTATTTGGAGTTAATAAGTTAGTTTGCTATATGTTTGCTGTGTTGGTGAGGTTAAGTGTTGTAATAGTTGCGAGGTGTGGTGTGCTCGGGCAGGACTTGGAGGAGGGGAGCTTGTGGACAATAGCAGTGCCTGCACCCTGAGGTAAATACTGGTTAGACGCATTAACCACGAAATGGCCGATTTGTTGCCATGCGAACACTGACTGACCAACGTTCACACCTTAGCCAGCCTTCTGTCTGTCAAAGTTATTAGCCAATCAGCAATAAGACATGTGTGCCTTCTGATGTATAAAAAGGTGCTCACCGAGCAAATAAATTGGACACTTTGCTTGCATCAAGTTGCGTCCCCGTCTCTCAGTCGCGGCAGTAGGGCTCTGTCAGGTTTTGTCGGACTCTGCTGGGTAGTGACAATCTCTGTGAGGCTCAGTTATGTGCTGTTGGGCTCTTTCAAGTTTTGTTGGGCTCTGTCAGGTTCTGTCAGGATCTGTAAGGCTCTGTCAAGCTGTGTCAGGCCCTGTCGTGCTTTGTAATGCTTTGTTGAGCTTTTTCAGGGTCTGTTGCTCTTTATTGGCCTCTGTCAGGCCCTCCAGAGCAGAACCTGACAGAGCCTAACAGAACCTGACAAAGCCTGACTGAGCCCAAAACAGTCTCACATGGCCCGACAAATCCTGACAAAGCCCAACAGGGCCTGACAAAGCCCAACAGAACTTGACAGGGCCCAACAAATCCTGACAGAACATGACAGCAAAATGTAGAATCTAGCATGGCCTGACGGAGCCTGACACAGCTTGACAGAGCCTTACAGATCACAACAGAGACCTATAGAGTGCAAAAGGGGCTTACAGAGCCCCACAGGTCCTGACAGAAGCCGTCAAAAACCAACAAAGACTGACAGGAATCAAAAAAGCCCAACAAAGTCCAACAATGCCCAACAATGCTTGACAGGGCCAGACAGAGCCCAACAAAACCCAGCAGTGCCCAAGCAGGCCCCACAGAATCAGACAGAAGATGGCAAAGCCTGATAGAGCCCATCACAGCCTGAAAATGCCCTAGAGAACCCGACATAGATAGACAGAGGCCATCATGGCCTAAAAGACCTGGACAGAGCTTGACAAGGCCCGACAGAGCCTGACAGGGCATGGCATGGATTGACAGTGCCCTACATGCCCCAAAAGGGCCAACAAAGCCCAATATGGATGACAGATCACAACAGAGCCCTCCAAAGACTGAGAAAGAACAACAGATCTTGACAGATCCTGACAGGACCCAACAGTGCCTGACAGAGCACAACAGGGCTTAACACAGCGTATAAGAAACTGAGAGAGCCTGCCAGACCATGACAGAGCCTGAGAGAGCCTGACAGAGCTTGACAGGGATCAACAGAGCCTGACTCTATGGGAATTGCAGAAGATTGGGCAAGGAGGAGAAAGGTAAACACACTCAAGTGACCTACAGCTGGGGTATAAAGAAAACACATACATCACACTAATTGCTTTACTGACCTGGTATGCTTGACAGGTAGAACCTCTGTGTGACATAACATAGGCCTGAGACAAACCCTACAGTACCTTATCATGTCTGAGATTCCTGCTTTGTTTTGAGAAAGAGCAGAGCACAGTAGGAGGCTGCGTCTGCTCTAAGCCTTTAAATATAGGAGAGCGCAGCCAGCCTAATGATCTTCCAGCAGGGCTGAACTTGTCAGCACCTGTGTCCCCGTTTACATCACCTCTGCCTGGGAGCTTAGGTGTGGCTTCAGAGATCCCTCAGCAGAGAGGTAGCTAAAATAAAACTTGCTCTTTGCAATTGCATTTGTGGCCTCTGGCTCTTCTTGCGACGTGCCTGTGCTTGTGCACATGCTGACAAAGCCTGACAGAACTCAACAGAGCCTGACAAGACCTGACAGACCCTGACAGGGCTTTACAGAGCCTGAAAAAGCCTGGTAGGGCAGAAAAAGCCCAAAGGAGCTTGACAGAGCCCGACAGAGCCCGACAGAGCCTGATGGGGATTGACAGAATCCTACAGAGCCCAACACAGCCTGACAAAGCCCAACAGAGCCTGACAGACCTTGACAGATTGCAACAGAGCCTGAAAGGGGCTTACAGAGCCCTGCAGGTCCTCACAGAAGCCGTCAAAGCCCAACGGAGAACAAAAAAGCCTCACAGGGATCAAAAAAGCCCAACAAAGTGCAACACTGCCCAACAACACTTGACAGGGCCTTGCAGAGCTCAACAAAACCTGACAGAGCCTGAACAGGCCCCACAGAGTCAGACAGAAACCGGCAAAGCCCGATAGAGGCAATACAGCCCAAAAATGCCGTAGAGAGCCTGACATAGATAGACACAGCTGGTCATGGCCTGATAAAGCTTGACAGAGCCTAGCAGAACTTGACAAAGCCTGACAGAGCCTGACACAGTCTCACATGGCCCGACAAATCCTGACAAAGCCCAACAGGGCCTGACAGAGCCCAACAAACTCGACAGGGTCCAACAAATCCTGACGGAACACGACAGCAAACTGTAGAATCTAGCATGGGGCCTGACACAGCTTGACAGAGCCTTACAAATTCCAACAGAATCTCACAGAGCCTTAAAGAGCCCAACAAAGCTTGAAAGAGCTCGACAGCACCCAATGGAGCCTGGCAGAGCTTGACAATACCCAACAATACCTATAAACTGTGACATGGCCTGACAGAGCTCGATAGACCCTGAGAAAGCCTGTCAGAACCTGACAAAGCCTGAATAAGGAAGGGCAAGAAAGCCTGACAAAGCCTGACAGAGACGGACAGGGATCAAAAAAGCCAGACAAAGCCTGATAGAATCCGACAGAGCCTGACAAGGCCTGACAGGGCTTTAAAGAGCCTGAAAAAGTGTGGTAGGGCATAAAGAGCACAACGAAGCTTGAACAGAGTCCGGCAGAGCCTGACTAAGCCTGAGAGAGACCAACAAATCTTGACAAAGCCACACAGAGACTGGCAGGGCCTGAAAGAGCCTGACAAAACCTGACAGGGATTGACAGAGCCCTACAGATGGTTAGACTGAATTTATTTATTTAACAGTCTTTGCTGCCAGCTAGCGTCTCTTTACAGGGCATGCAGTCTGTTTCTGCAGGGCTTCTGAGGGTCTTTTCATGTGTACACTGCTCTCTAATATGTAATTTCCCAACCTATACTGGAACCTGGGGTTGTTCCTGCCCAGATGCAGGACTCTACACTTTCCCTTGTTAAATTTCATTAGGTTATTCCCCACCCAACTCTCCAGCTTGTCCAGGTCTCACTGGATGGTAGCACAGCCTTCTGGCGTGTCAGCCACTGCTCCCAGCTTAGTGTCATCAGCAAACTTGCTGATAGTGCACTCTATTCCCTTGTCTAAATCGTTAATGAATATATTGAATAATATTGGCCCCAGTACTGACCCCTGAGGCACTCCACTAGATACAGGCCTCCAACTAGACTCTGCACCATTGACTACCACTCTCTGGCTTCTCTCCTTAAGCCAGTTTGCAACCCACCTCACTACTCTATTGTCTAGACCACACCTCCTCAACTTAGCTGTGAGGATGCTGTGGGAGACTGTGTCAAAGGCTTTACTGAAGTCAAGGTAGACCACATCCACCGCTCTGACATCATCCATCCACCTTGTTACGTTCTCATAAAAGGCTATGAGGTTGGTCAAGCATGACTTACCCTTGGTAAAGCCATGCTGACTGCCCCTAATAACCCTCTTATCCCTGATATGCCTTGAGATGGCACCAAGGGCAAGCTGTTCCATTACTTTCCCAGGGACAGAGGTGAGGCTGACCGGCCTATAATTACCCGGGTCCTCCTTCTTGCCCTTTTTGAAGACTGGAGTGACATTTGCTTTCCTCCAGTCATCGGGCACCTCTCCCGTTTCCCAAGACTTGGCAAAGATGATGGAGAGCGGTCCAGCAATGACTTCAGCCAGCTCCCTCAGCACCCGCGGATGCATCCCATCTGGACCCATGGATTTATGGATGTCCAGACTATTTAATTGCTCCCTAACCCAGTCCTCATCAACTAAAGCAAACTCCTCCATTGACCTGGCTTCATCCGGGGTTTCAGGGGTACAGGGCTCCCCAGCCTCCGGCAGAGTAGACAGAGACAAAGAAGGCATTCAGTAATTCTGCCTTCTCCGTATCTTCTGCCACCAGGGCACCCACTCCATTCATCAGTGGGCCTACATTGCCTCTGGTATTAGTTTTATCTGCTATGTATTTGAAAAAGTTCTTTTTGCTGTCCTTGACCCCTCTCGCCAGCTGTACTTCTAAGGAGGCCTTGGCTATCCTAGCTGCCTTCCTACATCCTCTAACAGCAGCCTTATATTCCTTTCAAGTGGCCAGCCCCTGCTTCCATGACCTGTAAATTCTCCTCTTCTGCTTGAGCATACCCAACAAATCCCTATTCAACCACGCAGCCCTCCTGGCTCCCTTCCTTGACTTCCTACGTGTGGGGATGCTCTGATCCTGAGCGTGGAAGAAGCAATCCCTGAATGCCACCCAGCTATCTTGGGCCCCTTTACCTTCAAGCAGTCTTGCCCATGGGATTTCCCCCAGCAATTGCTTGCAAAGGCCAAAGTTAGCCCTGCTAAAGTCCAGGGTTGCAATTCTACTTGCTATTCTGTTCCTGCCACATGAGATGCTGAACTCCACCATCTCATGGTCACTGCAACCCAGGCAGCCCTCAACCTCTACTGCTTCGACCAGACCCTCCTTGTTAGTGAGGATGAGATCCAGCAGTGCACCTCTCCTAGTCGGCTCCTCCACCATCTGCATGAGGAAGTTATCATCAATGCACTGGAGGAACCTCCTGGACTGTGGCTGGCTGGCTGAATGGTCCTTCCAGCAAACATCAGGGAAGTTAAAATCCCCCACAACAACCAGGGCCTGTGACTATGAGGCCACTCTCAGCTGCCCATAGAAGGCCTCATCAACTTCCTCAGCCTGATCTGGTGGCCTGTAACAGACACCCACAACAGTGTCACCCCTGCCAGCTTGCCCCTTGATCCTGACCCATACACTCTCAACCCGCTCGTCATCCACTCCTGGGCAGAATTTAGTACATTGTAGTTGCTCTCTCACATAGAGAGCAACTCCACCACCACGCCTGGCCTGCCTGTCTTTTCTGAAAAGGGCATAGCCATCCATGACCACATTCCAGTCATGTGAACCGTCCCACCATGTTTCTGTAATTGCCACCAGATCATAATCTCCTGACCGAACATAGGATTCTAACTCCTCCTGCTTATTCCCCATGCTACGCGCATTGGTGTACAGGCATTTCAGGGAGCGAGCAGAGCACACCAATTTCTCCCTTGGGGCATAGGAGGCCACCCGGTCCTCATCAGTTTTAGAATGCTGCCCCACTGGGACAAGCCCAGCTACAACCCCATCCCCCTTTGAGCCTAGTTTAAAGCTTTCCAAATGAGCCCAGCTAATTCCTGCCCCAGCATCCTTTTGCCCCTACGAGATAAACCTTTCCCGCGTGACACTGTCCGGACTGGTGTCTTATAAAACCAACCATTATCAAAAAATCCAAAGCCCTGCCTGTAGCACCACTCTTGGAGCCAACCATTTAGAGACTGAATTTTCCTATTCCATCCCACATCGTCACTTGAAGACGGAAGGAGTGAAGAGAAGATCACTTGAGCCCCTGAGTCTTTCACCATCCTTCCCAAGACCTTGAAATCGTTCTTCATTCCCCTCAGACTACGGGAAGCAGCTTCCTCCCCACCTGTCTGGAAGACCAGCAGCTGGTAGTAGTCTGTCGGGTGCACCAGTTTGGGGAGCTCTCTAGCGATCCTTGATCCAGGCTCCAGGTAGACTACAAACTTCCCTAAGATGAGGGTCAACTCTGCATATTGGGCCCTCTGTTCCTTTCAGAAGGGAATTTCCTATTTCAATCACCCTTCTTTCTTATCAGAGGCAGTCTTAAGTTGTGACGTCAACCGCCTCTTCCTATGTGATCTTGTAGGCAGGCTTGGCACCACCTCCTCACCTACCTCTTCTTCAAGATCCAGGGCCTCAAACCTATTACGTAGGGGCACCTGGGGAGACAAAGGAGGCAGGGAGGGGGGCTGCCCGTGATGCCAAACCGGAATATGCTTCCAACCCTCATCGTCTTTTAGGTCCCCTACCTCTGCCCGACAGCGACAAGGGTGGGGCCGTCTCAGGACTTCCGCCTCTGTCCGAGAGGGCAGGAGGTCCATCTCCTTTTGGGGGGTACCTCCCTGGGACCTTTCCGACTGGCACATCAGGGTGTTACTCCACCAGTCGATCTCTCTTTCGCACTCCCTGATGGTCCTCAGAGTCTCAACCTCCTCCTTAAGTTTCACAACCATGTCGAGCAGATCTTGCACCTGCTCACACCTCACACAGATGGAGTGCTGGCCTCCCTCCCCCGGCAACAGCAGGCTCTGGCACTCCCTACAGCCGGAGACCTGAACAGCCACCGTTCGGGACAGAACCTCAGTCTGCATTGCCACAGTCTGTTTGAGACAAGCTCTCCTCCTGGAAGCGACCATGGTCGTCAGCAGTCTGGGACGCTGGCAATAAGTTGGAGGGGCTGACAAGCAACAAGTGCTCTCTGCACCCTGCTGCACAAGCTACCACACCCGCTGCTGCAGCACAGTGTGGGTGAGACTCAACCGCTACACAAGCTGGTTGCTCCTCCCTGAACCTGGTGGGCAGTCGCTGCCCTCCCAAAGGTTTTTTTCAAGCCAAGGGGAGGGGGTGTGGTCGCCGTCACCGTGGGAATGCCCCCTGTCACGTCAGCCGCTCTCTCGCAATGGCTGCCGGGGCTTTGGGGATGGGGACCCGCCGGGAATCACACTGTCCCTGTACGTTTCCCTCTGAGCTTCCTAATCTCGGCTGAACCTCGTGGTAGGCTGAACCCCGCCGGCGCTGGCTCTCGCTGGGCTGGCTCCGATCAGCTGACTGGCTGACTAGCTTTGTCAGGCTCCATCTGGTTCAGTCAGGCTTTGTTGGTCTTTGGCAGTCTGTCAGGCTCTGTCACGCTTTGTCAGGCTCTGTCTGACTCTGTCAGGACCTGTCTTGCTGTGGCAGGCTCTGTTTGGCAATGTGGGACTCTGTCTGACTATGTTGGGCTCTGTCATGCTCTGTCAAGCTCTGCTGGGTTTTGTTTGGCTCTGTGTGGCTTTGTGGAGATCTGTCTGTCTCTGTTGGGCTCTGTAAGGATTTGTCTGGCTCTGTCAGGCACTGTTGAGCTTTGTCACTCACTGTCCAGCTTAGTTGGACTCCGTTAATACCTTTCAGGCACTGTTGGGCTTTGTCAGCCTTTTTCGTGCTCTGTTGGGCTCTGTCAGGCTCATTCTGTCCCTGTTGGGCTCTGCAGGTTTTGTCAAGCCTTGTCAGACAGTGTCATGTTCCATCGGGCTGTGGCAGGCCCTGTTATGCTCTGTCAAGCACTGTTGCGTTCTGTCAATGTTTGTTGAGCTCTGTTGGGCTTGTTTAGGTTTTCTTGGTCTATTTCGGGACCTGGCTGGCTCTGTCAGGTCCTGTTGAGCTCTTTTGGGCTTTGTCAGCCTCTTTCGATCACTGTTGGGTTCTGTCAGGCTTTGTTGGGCTCTGTTGGGCTTTCTCAGGGTCTATTGGGCTCTGTGAGGCCATGTCAGGATTTGTAGGGATCTGAAGGGTTTTGTCGGGCTGTGTTGGGTATTGTTGAGCTCTGTCAAGCTCCACTGGGCGCTGTTGGGCTCTTTCAAGCTTTGTTGGGCCCTGTAAGACTCCGACAGGCTCTGTCAGGTTCTGTCAAGATCTGTAAGGCTCTGTCAAGCTGTGTCAGGCCCTGTCATGCTCTGTAACACTTTGTTGAGCTATTTCAGGCTCTGTCGCGCTTCGTCGGCCTCTGTCAGACCCTGCCGGACTCTATCGTTCACTGTCAGGCACTGTCAGGATTTGTTGGGCCCTGTCGAGTTCTGTCAGGCTCTGTCAGGCCCTGGTGGGCTCTGTCACGTTTTGTCAGACCCTGTGAGACTGTGTCGGGCTCTGCCAGAGTTTCGCAGGTTCTGTTGGTTCTGTCAAGCTTTGTCGAGGTATGTTGGGCTCTCTCATGCCCTGGCGGGCTCTCTCAGTTTCTGGTAGGTTCTATTAGGCCCTGTTGTGTTCTGTCAGGCTCTATCAGGCTCTTTCAGGCCCTGTCATGCTCCTTCAGGCTCTATCGTGCTTCATCTGGCTCTGTTGGGCCTTGTCGAACTTTGACGGGCACTGTTGGGCTTAGTTGGGCTCTGTCAATTCCTGTTCAGTTTCTGTTGGGTTCATTCAAGCCCTGTCTGGCGCTGTCAGGCTCTGTAATGCTTTGTTGAGCTCTTTTAGTCTCTGTTGTACTTTGTCAGCCTCTGGCAGGTCCTGCCAGGCTCTATCGTTTGCTATTAGGTGCTGTCAGGATTTGTCAAACCCTGTTGAGCTGTGTTGGGCTCCAGCAGGCTGTGTTGTGCGCTGTCAGGCCCTGGTGGGCTCTGTAAAACTTTGTCGAGCTCTGTTTGGCTCTCTCAGGTTTTGTCGGGCTCTGTCAGGCTCTTGTGGTATTCGTCAGGTTGTGTCTGGATCTGTCAGGCCCTGTCATGCTCTGTCAGGCCCTGTTGGTTTCTGTGAGGATCTGTTAGGATCTGTTATGCCTTCTCAGGCTTTGTAGGGCTCTGTTGTGATCTGTCGGGCCATATCAGGCTTTGTCGGGCTTTTTGGGGGCATGTAGGGCACTGTCAATCTTTGTCATGCACTCTTGGGCTATGTTTGGCCTTGTCAAGCTCTGTCCAGATCTCTTAGGCCGTGACGGGCTCTGTCTATCTATGTCAGGCTGTCTTGTGCATTTTCAGGCTTTGTTGGCTTCTGTCTGAATCTGTGGGACCTGCTCGGGATCTGTCGGGTTTTGTTGGGCTCTGTCAGGCCCTGTCAAGTGTTGTTGGGCAGTGTTAGGCTTTGCTGGGCTTTTTTGAATCCTGTTGGGCTTTGTCAGTCTCTGTCAGGCTTTGACAGCTTCTGTCAGGACCTGTGGGGCCCTTTTGGGCTCTGTAAGCCCCTTTCAGGCTCTCTCGGTCTCTGTCGTGATCTGTCAGGCTCTGATGGGCTTTGTCAGGCTCTGTCAATCCCTGTCAGGTTTTGTTAGGCTCTTTCAGGCCCTGTCTGGCCATGTCGGTCTCTGTGTGGCTTTGTTGAGATCTGTCGGTCTCTCTTGGGCTCTGTCAGGCTCCTTCAGGCTCTGTCAGGCTTTGTCAAGCTCCTTTGGGCTCTTTCTGCCCTACTAGACTTTTTCGGGCCCTGTAAAGCCCTGTCATGCTCTGTAAGGCCTTGTCTGGCTCTGTCAGGCTCTGCCAGGCTTTGTCTGGTTTTGTTGGGCTCTGTCAAGCTCCTTTGGGCTCTTTCTGCCCTACCAGGTTTTTTAAGGCTCTGTTAAGCCCTGTCACACTCTGTCAGGCTCTGTCAAGCCATGTCAGGATTTGTAGGGCTCTGTTGGGTTTTGTCAGGCTCGGTTGGGTGAGCGAGTAAGCAGGATTATGCATCTGCCGCTATTTGTGAGTACAGACAGGTGCGTGTGTTTTCACTGACTTCTATGTGGTTGTGTTTGCATGTCTGCAGTCTAGTTGTACTCACGTGTCATACGTCAGAACGTTAGTGTTCATGCCACTGTGCAGAATGTGCTATGAGATGGCGACTGCTGGCAACAACTAGCCATTCTGAGTTCTTCGCGGGAGCCGTGCTGGTGCCTCCCAACCTGTGAGTCCACACACCCGGACAAGTTCGTGCGCATACCCAGGCACACCCCCTCCCCCACCCCATGCCCCGAACACCTGTGCACACAAGCCTGCCTCCACACACGCCTCAACTTCTCTCGTAGGTGGGTCAGTACAAGCACACGCGATTGTACACAGACACCTACAAGCACAAGCGTGCCCGCATACACTACACTACTGTCAGCACATAGGTTAAGCTGTATAAACATGCACACACATACAGGCATGAGCACGTGCACACACATCCAGACTTTTAAAGAAATGCAACTAAATGTCCAAGCCCTCATGCACAGCTCACATGCGTCTACTTTCCCACACGCAGGTATGTATTCATATGCACAAGCAGGCACCTGTGTTTTCACAGATGATACAGACAGAGCCACGAATTCCTGATTCAATGCACACCCAGGTACACTTTTATACAGGTTGGGCTACCTGCTGACAATTCTGTATGATTTTGAGCACACATGTGCTTGTATGTAGGTGTTTCTGTACGTGCCTGCCGACAGGAGAAGTGGGGGTGTGCGTGGAGACTTGTGTGCAGACGCGTTTGGGGGTGATGTGTGTAGGTTTATGTACAAACTTGTCCGCGTTTGTGGACTCACAAGGGGGAGCTGCCAGCAAAGCTCCCATGCAGCAGAAGGCAGAACAGCAAGTGCTCACCGGCAATTTCCATCCCTTGGCACACTCTTCTCAGTCACATGAAGCGCTGTGTGGTTAAGCTACATGCTACCCCTCACCAGACCGGTCACACAGGAAGCAAACGGAAATGGCTAAGTTCACATGTGCGTGCGTGTCTCAGAGTACAAGTGCACAAACAAGTGAAAATATTTTTGTGTACAGGCGTCCGGTGGTTGAGCACGATTAGACCGCGGACATGCATGTATGCACGCAATATATGTATAAAATATATACATAATAGATTATATATGTGTATGTACATGTATATAACATATATAATATTTATAGGATATGTATATGTAAGTATAACATATAGGCACACAACCGCATACACATGAGTAAATTAAATGCGCTTGTCTGCACAGACACGTAACTGTAGAGATACTAGTCCGCGTAATCGCTCACACGTTTGCCTACACAATCCCAGAGTTAAGCACGTGTGTCCGCACTTGTCCACTGGAGGAAAGCAAATGTCACTCCAGTCTTCAAAAAGGGCAAGAAGGAGGACCCGGGTAACTATAGACCAGGCAGCCTCACCTCCATCCCTGGGAAAATGATGGAATGACTTATCCTTGGTGCCATCTCAAGGCATATCAGAGATAAGAGGGTCATTAGGGGCAGTCAACATGGCTTCACCAAGGGGAAGTCGTGCTTGACCAACCTTATTGACTTTTATGAAGACATAATGAGGTGGATAGATGATGGCAGGGCGGTGGATGTGGTCTACCTTGACTTCAGTAAGGCATTTGACACAGTTTCCCATAGCATCTTTACAGCTAAACTGAGGGAGTGCGGTCTGGATGATCGGGTAGTGAGGTGGACTGTGAACTGGCTGAAGGGAAGAAGCCAGAGAATCGTGGTCAATAGGGCAGAGTCTAGTTGGAGGCCTGCATCTAGTGGAGTGCCTCAGGGGTCAGTACTGGGGCTGGTATTATTCAATATATTCATCAGTGATTTGGATGAGGGAATAGAGTGTACTATCAGCAAGTTTGCTGATGACACCAAGCTGGGAGGAGCGGCTGACATGCCAGAAGGCTGTGCTACCGTCCAGTGAGATCTGGACAGGCTGGAGAGTTGGGCGGGGAAAAATTTAATGAAATATAACAAGGGAAAGTGTAGAGTCTTGCATCTGGGTAGGAACAACCCCAGCTTCCATTATAAGTTGGGGAATGACCTATTAGCAGTGTAGGGGAAAGGGACCTGGGGGTCCTGGTGGACAACAGGATGACCATGAGCCAGCACTGTGCCCTTGAGGCCAGGAAGGCCAATGGTATCCTGGGGTGTATTAGAAGGGGGGTGGTTAGTAGGTCAAGAGAGGTTCTCCTTCCCCTCTACTCCGCCCTGGTGAGACCACACCTGGAATATTTGTCCAGTTCTGGGCCTCTCAGTTCAGGAAGGACAGGGAACTGCTGGAGAGAGTTCAGCGCAGGGCAACAAAGATGATTGAGGGCATGGAGCATCTCCCTTATGAGGAAAGACTGAGGGAACTGGGTCTCTTTAGCTTGGAGGAGACTGAGGGGTGACCTTATTAATGTTTACAAACATGTAAAGGGTGAGTGTCATGAGGATGGAGCCAGGCTCTTCTCAGTTACAACCAGTGATAGGACAAGGGGTAATGGGTTCAAATTGGAACACAAGAGATTCCACTTAAATTTGAGAAGAAACTTCTTCTCAGTAAGGGTAACAGAACACTGGAACAGGTTACCTAGGGAGGTTGTGGAGTCTCCTTCTCTGGAGACATTCAAAACCCACCTGGACACATTCCTATGTAGCCTCATCTAGGTGTTCCTGCTCTGGCAGGAGGATTGGACTAGATGATCTTTTGAGGTCCCTTCAAATCCCTAACATTCTGTGATTCTGTGATTCTGTGATGGGCCCACAACTCTTTATGCACCTCCTAGAAACAGGCTTCATGTGCCTGCACTCAGTCACTCTTTCACCCCTTTAGACCTGCAGTTGCAGGCACAACCACATCCAACACCAAAGCATTTCCACATGTGCATGTGTACACTCATGGCTGGCGTCAAAAGCCATTCTGCATGTCTACTCCCATATCCACTTGTGTATACAGGCAAACCTTGACACCGCTTGCACAGTGACATTGATGAAGACCCCTGTCCACACACACTGACATGCCTCTACCTATAGGAATTCACCCACGTACATGCGCAGTCGTGTTCAGAAAGTCCCCCACGTGCAGAGTCTCCCACTTAGACGCACCAATCTTATGCAAAACCATCCATAAGTCTGTGTGCACATGCTCTCTTTTACACCACAAATATCTGCCTAAAGAGTGGTTGAGTTTCCGTACAGGTTAGGGTTAGGTTTTCTGTGAGTGCCAAGAAATAGTTTTAGGGTCAGGGTTAGGATGGAGGATTTAGGCTGAGACTTTTGGATAGATTTGAATTGTTAGAATTTTGGTTAGAATTAGACTTCGGACTTTCTAGAGTCAGGTTGAGCCTGTTTGGGCTTAGTGTCTCTGTAGTTATTGTGTGTGCAGACAGGTGCAGCTGTTTTCACTTGCTTCTATGTGGTTGTGTGTATACGCAAGTCCGCAGTCTAGTTGTGCTCATGTGCCATACTTCTGTGCCCCTACGTACACAGAATGTGTGTTGGTAGCACTATCCCACACTAAGCGTGTCTCTCTAAGCCAGGGTCCTTCCTCTTACTGGGCTTGCTGGACCAATATCACATTTTTGGAGAAAATAGTGTGGAAAATTACTTTGGGCCTATACATAAAATCACAACTGCTCTTTCTAGTAAAGCAGCTGAGCCTAATGATAACCTGTGTATAGGTGGCCCTCATCTCTTTCTTTCTACATAGCCTTCACACTCCTTTTCCATCTGTTTAACCTTCAACTTCTACCTTGTTTCTAGCAAATACACATCAGGTAGGAATTACAATCATTCATCCTAATACTGTCACAGGAAGAAAGTATTGTTTGAGCATTATTATTCTGACCTACATCCTTGTCTGGCTTCCGAATACTTTTCTGTCCAAGGGTTGGTTGTGAAATGCTGGTGACATTGCAGTAGTTGTTTTATTTATGTGTATTAGATGTTATATTTACTCTTGGCTTCTGTGAAAGAAATTATGAGAAAACTCACAAGTTTGTTGAAATTTGATTCAGGAGAGAAAGTATTGTAACAGTCAAGTACTCCTGGGAAGCCTAAAAGCACCAAAAATTAATCAATAGAAAATATGTGGCGGAAGAAACATAGTTCCTGCCTTGGTCAGAAAAGATTTATTGCTTCTCCAGCTGAGCATGACGCAGTCTATTCTGATTGCTGCACAAAGCTGTGTGTCTTAATCAAGACCTTAGTGAGCTCAATGGAGTTCAATATATCAGAATTTCTGGGGCATGGATTCTGCACCACTGTTTACTTGGATCAATGCAGAGATGCACAGCTTTCGAGTCACAGACCTTATGCTATCATACACAATTATCAGGACATAGCCATCTTGTACGCCTACATATGGTTCCACGTGTGTGCACACAAATTAGCACTTCTTAAAAAACGCACAACAAAACTGGTCCCAATACTGAGCCCTGGGGAACACCACTCATGACCAGCCTCCAAGTGGATTTGACTTTGTTCACCACAACTCTCTGGGCCCACCCAGCCAGCTAGTTCTTTATCCTTTCAAGTGTATGCCTGTCCAAGCCATGAGCTGGCATACACAGTGATTCATATGAATCTACCAGGTCTTGTCTCAGATATAAGAGGATTACCAGAATTTAGGTTTGTGATCATCCTAAACTGATTTTTTTGTTCCTCTGACTGATTGGAACAAACAGAGAAAGGTTTCTAATATCATACCTATTTACAAACAATTTAGAAATTTGAAACAGTGGCATTTCTATCAGTTAGGAGTTGTTTCAGAATGTAATCAAAATCCAAATAAGAACAAAATACCTATTTGTTTTTTCTGCAGTTGCTTTAATGATTAATTACAATGCCTTATTGAGATGATGACATCTTACCATTCACAGAATTCTGAAGTTCACAGGGCCAGGATGAAAGAGGTCAACTATTCTTTACTACAATAAAATTTTGTTGACCCAAGTTTCTCTGAAAAACAAGGAATTAGATACCTACTTATACTATTTATGCAAAACAAAATACTATTTTGCCATAAAGGAAAAATAATTTTGGCCTGCTTGAAATCAGTGGGAATTCTTTTGGCAGAAAAAATTCACCACTCATTAATCACCAAGAGGTGGCAGTACAGGGACATGCAGAAGAGCTGGGAGAACTATGAAACACTGTCAACCCACTTCTATAATGACAGGACACTTCCAGAGAAGTACCTACATCCGTGCCATATATGATCCCAGTTAGCAGCTCTGAAAAAGGTATAGATGTCCAGGAGATGTGTGGCTACAACAATCATGCCAATCATACCCTGTTCAGCCAGCGTAATACACTTGTTCCTGTAACAGTCATCTCCCAGTGCAATGAGCAGCCCACTGTGAATATACCCAGGTACTCAGTAGGCAGAAATAAACGGCTGGAAGCCAGTTAGCATTTTGGAGGGAGAAAGAATATTTCTGCAGGTCATTGAAGAGACGTTTTTTAAGAATAATTGCAAAGATAACCTGTTCAAATTATCACCCCCACTCTCTCTACCTGCCTTCCAAATATATAAGATTTCATACTGACAAATGTGTAGAATGAAATCACATTCCTATTCAAGACAGAGAGAATTTTCACACTAAATTCATCAAAAAGAGAATTTCACATTTTATTTCACATTTTATTTCTTCTTACTGCTTACTAGAAAAGTAAATGAAAAAAAGGTGAAGGAAATCTGAGCTCACATTTTCTTTACAGTACAAGATTTCTTTGTTGCCTTTTTTTTTTTATGCTAGAGCTCTTAGTGATAATAAATTAATTTGGAAATACTGATATCTTTGGTAAAAGTATATGTTTCCTTGCAAGTTGATAATCCTTCCTCCATCAGAGTAAGATTTAGCTAGAAAAATAAGAAGTTGTTTTCATTATTTCTATCTAAAAGGCAACGTCAGATTAGTAGATTTAGTGTCTTGCTTGTGAGTTTTCATAATGTTTTTTAAAGGTAGAAAGTAGATTTGCTCAAGGTGAAATGATACCTGGGAACACAGATGAACTGTTGTAAGCAAAGAGGGGTGTGAAATAAAGCCAAAACCATTGGATTTGGAAAGATTCAGAACTTAGTGTATGCCCAAATTTGTAGTTTATTTTGAGGAAAACTTATTTCTGCAAGCTGGAAAACTAATTTTGTGAAGCAGAATGTCAGTCTTAGACCCTGTTGAGGCCTAGACCCGAACTCAGGTGTGGGGCAAAGTTGTCAGCTTCAAATTCTACCAATAGACATGACCTCATGCTGTGACAGACAGCAAAAACCACTGCTCTCATATAGAGTATGTGTTAGTCCGGCAAGGAATTATTAAGTTATCACTCACCCATATGCAGAGATGAGGCGGTCCCAGTTCCGGGAGGTTACCTATGAGGGTGTTCTGGTCTAAGGGGAGGGTCTCTCGGCTGCATTTGGCCTACTGCTCCGAGAGGACACACACAAAGGGAATCCTTGGCAGGAACCCTGTTTTTATAGTCTTGTCAGATTTGGCTGTGGGCATTCCAGAAGCTTCTCTGCACCCCCACTCTGGCTATGGGTGCCCCAACACTTCTCGGCATCCCACCCCTGGCTCTGGCTATGGGTGCCCAGAAACTTCCTGACTCCCTGGCACCTGTTCCCCTCTCCTAGCTAACCAACAGAGGGTTAAACAAAAGGAGCTATTAACTGCCCCATTGCAGGAGAGGGGGGAGGTATTGGGGAAGAGGGAGATGTGCCTGCACCTTCCACATTGAAGGAAAGGGGGGATGGTGTGTGCAGAGTGTGCATCTGCCACATATTTCTACAAAAAATTTGTCACCTCCAGTGGTACAACATAGAAGGGCAAACGTTCCCTAATCCATATTGAAATTCATCTGGAGGATACAGACAGGAAAAGAGCAATGGTTCTTTTGCCCAAATTGGGCTTTCTGGATGGTGGGTCTAAACCAGTGTACCATTAATATGGTACACTAGCTTCTTGGCAGAAAGTGTTGTTTCAAAAGTTCTTTCAAATCATGGTCTGGAAGCTCAGTGGGCTTGTCCTTTAGGACACAGTGAAGAGCAGCTCGAAGTACAGCTTAGGGACCACAGAAAGCAGTCAGCAACAAGGATATCTGTGCTTGACTTCTTGTCTTGCTATGCTTTTCTTGGAATAAATGCACACATTTGACCTTTTACTTCAGTTTAGTCCTGAAAATAAGGGTAGCAGTAATTTTTGCTGTGGGTGTTCATCACTATTTGGCAAGGTGACTTAAACCAGTTTTAGAGTTTCATTATATGGATTATATGGATTTTCTCCTTCAAATGACCTTGTAAGCTATGGGTGCAGCAGCCAGATGAAACTAACGCTTAACTAGAAAGCTTCCATAAAGAAATGAAAATTTCTGTGTCTGCTGTTTCTCAGGAATGTTTGGCAGAACAGGAAGCTTAATGTTGCCAAGTGCTTTTGGTTTGAACAGTAGTTTTGACATTTCAGGAATTAAGCATGGCAGACTAGCAGATAAATAGCACACTGTTGTGCATGAAAAATAATTCTTAAAAAAATCCCAAAATAATAGGTGCATGATCTGGATGGACAGTGAAGAGGCACTGGATAGAGTGTATTTGGCTTTCCTTTGGTCATTACAAAGGATTCACATTTGAACTTTAGAATCCAAGGGAATTTTGTGAAAAACTGTAATTGCTAGGGCAGGCAAATGTTGGAGAATGGTCTGCAGGAGTGAGCATGCTGCAAAGTTTGTGTGCCTGACAGGAAATGGATCAGAGGAAGTGTTATCAAATGCTGAGTTTACACGCCCTGTTTACAATGGGGAGGAGGGAAAGCAGCTTTCAGGCCGCTACTAGAAACAGGGAAACACCCTAAAAAGACTGTCACTGTGGTGCTGCTCAGAATTTTTCAAAAGGAGCAATGTAGCCAGTTATTGCATTAGCTCTTAAGTTCCTCATTAGTAAGGCCCATCAGCATTTTAAGTGGAGCCTGTGAACTATGTTTCTGGTCAAAGAGGACAGTAAAGAGGACAAGGCAAAGGAGAAAGGGCTGTGGAAACTGTGTATAGAAGCATATGAAGAGACAGAGGAAAAAAGTGATAGCCCGCATCGCAAGACTTACTTAGAAATCATGGGAATCACTGACCCAGTCCATTCTTCTGTTTTGGGGCAGAATCATCATCTAGATAACCCTTGATTTTTTTGTCCAACCTCTTCTTAAAAACCACCAGAGGAGAATGTCTCTCATCTTCCCTAAATAGTCCATTACCATACTGTTTGATATGGATCCAGGCTGGAAATTAGCCAGAATACTAGCAATGTCTTCGCTCTTGTAGAAAGTGGTGTTCAAACTTTGACTGTTAAAAACAATACAAGTTTTTCATTCATACAATGAGAGCAATGCAGCATCCTCTGTTATCATGCTCTGGTACAGAGCTGTTCCACTTGTTGGGTCAATTCTTCCAACAGCAATCACTTTTTTTGCCCATCTCATGTCCAGTTAATCATCATATTTGACCTGACCTTGTGAAAGAGCTCGGAAAGAGTGAGAATGCAAGACTATATGACTACAACTCTACAAAAATTTGATGTAAGAAAGCTAGGTTAGGCTAAATTATCCTTGCTAAAAGGAAAGTTAAAAATGATTGTTTTACTCTTGAGGATTAAACTAGAGTGATTTAAGGCTACATGAGAGCACTGAATTGGAGGTGTGGCATGTTTTCTCATATATGTAAAGCTCCTGTCCACTTTCCTGAATAGATAAATTATATCTAAATGTCAGCTAGGAGAACAGGGAGTTGAACTGGGAGCTAACAATTATAGTGCTAATTTCTGCAACCATTGTTATGTTTTTCTTTTTGTATGGCTGTCACCTAGGATTACAACATGCTATCCACCTCCCATTACCACTCATTAATTTTCCATTATGCTGACTTACAGATCTCTTTCAAAACAACTTTTAGTGAAGAAGTTTAGAAGACACGTCCTTACTGCATGTCAAAATTCCTTTACAACCTTGAAATACTGTCGGATCTTCACAAGCTCAGGCTGTGCCAAGGCCAAGTCAGATAATAATCAGTTGTCATGCTTTGAGAACATTTGCTTATAATATGTCTGCACGTTTCTGTGAGGGAATAGTTGCAAGTGAGGCACTGTCCTGCATGTTTGCTAAACACCTGGAATATGAGGAAAGTGTCTTTGTACACATTTGCTGTTGGGTTTTTGCAGTGGTGTTTTCAAAGCTTCATTTTTTTCTTCTGGGATATCTCAGAGTCTGCATTAGAACAGCATTAGCTGTCCTATAGATTAGATACAGTTTATGAAAGTGGGATAAATTTGTTATCAGATAGTGTTTTAGAAATGACCAAAAACGTAAGCTTTACATTTACACAAGGACTACTCATTTTTCTTGCTTCATTTTTTTTAGTCAGTACTTCATATTATTCTTTGTGTTATCTCTTTTTTTTTTTTCATGTAAAATTGTGAACATCATCTTTTTAGAAAGAATCTCTAGCATCGTATGGATTTTTAATAGGCATTTCAGTTTGAACAGTCCCTTTATCTGTATATTTTGCCTGGAAGGTCTTTAGTGCTGAAGTGGACTGCAGTCCTCATTCATCCAGGCACCTGATGAAGTAAATTTTAGAGTAGGATTCCCATTAAGATTAATTAAATCTTTCAAGATATATGCAGAATTAAGTATAGGAAGGTAGGTAGCATCTAAGTGGTTAAACTCTCATTGCAATATTATTTTTGAAATGAATACAATAACCATGTATAACCTATAATTTTACAGGAGGATAAGTCGAAAAACCTTAGCAGAAAGCAGGTTTGGATAGTACAATTTGCTCACAAATCCTGTTTAAAATCACCTAGAGAATAAGGATAAAATATGGAGGAGAACTGCCAATAACAAAGGCTCCTTTCTGCTCATTCAAGACATTGTTTTGTTCTAGAGCTCTAGCAGATTGAATACACTTCCATTAAAATTCTGTCCACAATTTATATATATGCCAATATTTGTAAGTACTTCACAAAATAGAACTCTGATCTGAAATTTATTATGCATGTTAATCAATCTCCTACAAACAGCAACAATTGACTGTCTGCTATAGCCTTGCATGAGATATATAGATGCATTTTGCAACCATTCCTTGTATTAGCTTATTGGGGGGAAAATCCCCCAAACAACAACAAAACCCACACAACAAACAAACAGAAGAATAACAGTGTGATCATGAAGGGAATTATATGTCTTTTGGAATGGATAAACCTGAAACTCACTTCAGTCAGAGAATTTTCAATAAAGCACATCATCAGGAAGTAGTTTGTATTCATCTGGACCATAGCATTGTTACACACAAGGACTTTGTAGTTTTAAACTAAAATGCAGCTATCTTCAGTACATGAAGACATTTTGTTTGACCGTGTGCTGGAAAAAAAGTTGGTTGCTTGTTTAAAGCCTACTTCCCTAAAAAACCCGCTAAATACAGGAAGAAAAGAGAAAGGCTCTGGAAGGACACATGCAAGTTTGAAATCCACAATGATATGTAAAGGAGCAAGATTACTACATTTAAATGTTCTCAGGCAGGTATGAGTCCCAGGCTGAAACAAGGAGCAGGCTGCATTGATAAAATAGATTCAGCCAATGAGTCAAATATTTACTTCTCTTAGCCGGAGTGAGTTCAGAAAAAGTCAACAAAGCTGGTGAAAGGTCTAGAGCACAAGCCTTACAAGGAGTAGCTGAGGGAACTGTGGTTGTTTAGCCTGGAGAAAAGGAGGGTCTAGGGAGACCTTATCACTCCCTACAGCTATGTGGAGGTTGTAGTGAGGTGGCTGTTAGGCTCTTTTCTCAAGTAGCAAGTGATAGAGGACAAGAGGAAATGGCACCAAGTTTTGCTAGGAGAGGTTTAAATTGGATATCAAGACAAACTTTTTCACTGAAATGGTTGTCAGGCATTGGAACAGGCTGCCCAGGGAAATGGTTGAGTCACCATTCCTGGAGATGTTCAGAACACTCAGTTCCTCGGATCAGCTGACTGAAGCCAGCTCGGCCGGAGCCGTGAGCGAAAACCTCGAAGCTACAGAGGTAAGAGAAGGGAAAGAGAGGGGTTTCTGGTCGCGTTTTCGATTCCGCTACGCGGGAGTACCCGGCAGCCCTTGCGGAGCCGGCTGATGTGGCGCGGCCGTTACCACGGTGACGCGGGTCACACCCCCTCCCTCGTGCTTTGAAAAAGCCTCCGGGAGGGCAGCGACGCGTCGCTCCCAGCAGGCGCTGGGAGGTGAACGTGCTTGGGAGGCAGGTGAGCGCTACCCACACTGTGCTGCTGCAGCAGCGACTGGGGCTGCTTGTGCAGTAGGGTTCAGAGGTTCTGTCACTCCTTGCTGTTAAACCTCCCACTTGTTGCTGGTGACACAGACTGGGATGTGGCAGGGCAAGTAGACTGGACACAACTAGCTCTTGTAGGTGCGTTTGTCCGGGGCTTCGTTTTCTTTTCTTTTCTTGTCCCCAATCTAACTAAGGGTAGCAATGGTTTCTAGAAAAAGGAAAGCTGTTGCTACCATTAATACAAAGAGTGTGTCTACACAGACACTACCTGCCAAGAAGGATGCAGCCACCCAGGCTTCTGGCTGTGCAGAGTGTCTGTGCCTGGCATTAGCACCAGAGAATGGTATGGGAGGCACCTGTGTACGATGTGACCAGGTCAATGACTTACTGTGCCTAGTGGCAGAGCTTAAGGAAGAGGTGGAGAGACTAAGGAGCATTAGGGAGAGTGAGGAAGAAATTGACTGGTGGGGTCAAACTCTTTTGAATCCTAAGGGTGTGCAACAGGAGATGGCAAAGCCTTGTCCCTCCTGCCAGAAGGCTGATAGAACAGATCTAATTGATGGGGGGGAATGGAAACAGGTCCCTGACCGGAGAGGTGAAAGAACCCTCTCTCGAACTCCATCACCTCCCTCGGTGCCCTTAACAAATAGATATGAGGCCCTGGACCCTGAAAATCAGGCAGAGGATAGACAAGAGGATCCACCTGGAGAGCCCCCTGGATCGACCTCACCTGCAAAAAGGATCACAACTGCAGCTGTAAGAAGAAAAAACAAAAGAAGAGTGGTAATAGTTGGTGACTCCCTTCTGAGGGGAACAGAGGGCCCTATATGTCGCCCAGACCCATCCCACAGGGAGGTCTGCTGCCTTCCTGGGGCCAGGGTGAGGGACGTTAAAAGAAGACTTCCAGAGCTAATTCAGCCCTCAGACTACTATCCCCTGTTAGTAGTCCAAGTTGGCAGCGAAGACATCAACAGAAGAGGTACCAAGATAATTAAAAAAGACTTTAAAGCACTGGGTCGATCAGTTCATGGGACGGGAGCACAAGTGATATTCGCCTCAGTTCCTGTGTTAGCTGGGATGGATGAGGAACTAAATAGAGAGAGGAGTAGAAAAGCTCATCTAATCAACAGATGGCTTAAGGATTGGTGTCGCCGTCAAAATTTTGGGTTTTTTGACCATGGGGCAAGCTCCATGGTACCTACTCTCCTCAAATCAGATGGGCTTCATCCTTCTAGGGAGAGCAAGAGGACTATAGCCCATAAGTTGGCAGGGCTGATCAGGAGGGCTTTAAACTAGGTTTGAAGGGGGAAGGGATCGAAACTGGGCTCTCCAAAGACGAGATGAAAGATGGAAAGCCCGAATTAAGAGTGAAACCAGCAGCCCACTTGAAGTGCATGTACACTAATGCACGCAGTATGGGCAACAAACAAGAGGAGCTGGAAGCCATCGTGCAGCAGGAAAGCTATGACATGATTGCCATCACAGAAACATGGTGGGATGACTCTCATGACTGGAGTGCTGGTATGTGTGGCTACAAGCTCTTCAGAAAAGATAGGCAGGGTAGGAGAGGTGGAGGGGTGGCTTTGTATGTTAGAGAGTCACTTGACTCTGTTAAACTTGAGGTCAGCAGTGACAAGGTTGAGTGCCTGTGGACCAGAATCAGAGGGAAGTCCAACAAGGCTGACATCCTCGTGGGTGTCTGTTATAGACCGCCCAACCAGGATGATGGAGATGAATTATTCTACAAGCAGCTGGCAGATGTCTCAAAATCGACGGCCCTTGTTCTTGTGGGGGACTTTAACCTGCCGGATATCTGCTGGGAGCTCAATACTGCACAGAAGAGGCAGTCTAGGAAGTTCCTAGAGTGTATAGAGGACAATTTCCTTCATCAGCTGGTAAATGAGCCTACCAGAGGCAAGACCCCGCTAGACCTACTGTTTACAAACAGAGAAGGGCTGGTGGGAGATGTAGTGGTTGGAGGCCGCCTGGGGCATATTGATCATGAAATAATAGAATTCTCAATACTCAGAGATGCAAGGAAAACCATTAACAAAACCTCTACGCTGGACTTCCGGAGGGCAGATTTTTGCCTATTCAGAAGTCTAGTTCAGAGCATACCCTGGGAAACAATGCTTAAAAACAAGGGGGCCCAGGAGGGTTGGACATGCTTCAAGCAGGAGGTTTTGAGTGCGCAGGAACAGGCTATACCAGTGTGCCGAAAGGCTAGCCGGCGGGGAAGACAACCGGCTTGGCTAAACAGGGAGATTCTGAATGAAATCAGAAATAAAAAGAGACTTTACCGACTGTGGAATAAAGGGCTGGCTACTTATGAAGAATTTATGGAAATAGCTAGATCATGCAGAAAAAAAATCAGGGAAACAAAAGTGCAATTTGAAGTTAATTTGGCCAATTCTGTCAGGGATAATAAAAAGTCCTTCTTCAAATATGTTAACAACAAAAGGAGGGGCAAGGAAAATCTCCATTCTCTGTTGGACTCTGAGGGAAATATAGTTAACAAAGATGAGGAGAAAGCTGAGGTACTTAATACCTACTTTGCCTCAGTTTTTACCAGTAAGACAGGTGGCCCTCAGGACAACTCATGTCTGGAGGTGGTTGACAGAGATAGGAACCCAAATAGGGCCCTTGTATTCCAGGAGGAAATAGTTGGTGATTTACTGAGCCATCTGGATCCTCACAAGTCAATGGGACCAGATGGGATCCATCCTAGGGTGATGAGGGAGCTAGCAGAAGAACTTGCCAAGCCTCTCTCCATCATCTTCCAACAGTCCTGGCTCACTGGGGAGGTCCCATATGATTGGAAATTGGCCAATGTTACCCCAGTCCACAAAAAGGGCTGCAAAGCTGACCCTGGCAACTACAGGCCTGTCAGCCTGACCTCAGTGCCTGGCAGGGTTATGGAGCAGATCATCCTGAATGGAATCACACAGCACCTTCAGGATGGACAAGGGATCAGACCCAGCCAGCATGGGTTTAGGAGAGGCAGGTCCTGTCTGACCAACCTGATCTCCTTTTATGATCAGGTAACTCACCTGGTGAATGAGGGGAAAGCTGTGGATGTGGTCTATCTGGACTTCAGCAAGGCCTTTGACACTGTCTCCCATAATATACTCCTGCAAAAGCTGGTAGCCCATGGCTTGGACAAGTGTACTCTATGCTGGGTTAAGAACTGGCTGGAGGGCCGGGCCCAGAGAGTGCTGGTGAATGGGGCTGCATCTAGCTGGCGGCCAGTCACTAGTGGTGTTCCCCAGGGGTCGGTGTTGGGTCCAGTCCTATTTAACATCTTTATTGACGATTTAGATGAAGGGATTGAGACCATCATCAGCAAATTTGCTGATGACACCAAGTTGGGAGGGAGTGTCGACCTGCTGGAAGGCAGGAGGGCTCTGCAGAGGGATCTGGACAGACTGGAAAAATGGGCTGATTCCAATGGGATGAAGTTCAATAAGGCCAAGTGCCGGGTGCTGCACTTTGGTCACAACAACCCCCTGCAGCGCTACAGGCTGGGCGCAGAGTGGCTGGAGAGCAGTCAGACAGAAAGGGACCTGGGGGTACTAATTGACAGGAAGCTCAACATGAGCCATCAGTGTGCCCAGGTGGCCAAGAAGGCCAATGGTATCCTGTCCTGTATCAAAAATAGCGTGGTCAGCAGGACAAGGGAAGTGATCCTTCCCCTGTACTCTGCATTGGTGAGGCCACACCTGGAGTATTGTGTTCAGTTCTGGGCCCCTCAGTTCAGGAAAGACATTGAAGTGCTGGAGCGAGTCCAGAGAAGAGCAACAAGACTGGTGAAGGGACTTGAGCATAAGACCTATGGGGAGAGGCTGAGGGAGCTGGGGTTGTTTAGTCTAGAGAAGAGGAGGCTTAGAGGTGACCTCATCACTCTCTATAACTACCTGAAGGGAAGTTATAGCCAGGTGGGGATTGGTCTCTTCTCCCAGGCAGTTAGCAATAGGACAAGGGGGCATGGGCTTAAACTCTGCCAGGGAAAATTTAGGCTGGATATTAGAAAGAAATTCTTTACAGAGAGAGTGGTCAGGCATTGGAATGGCCTGCCCAGGGAGGTGGTGGACTCGCTGTCCCTGGAGGTTTTTAAACTGAGATTGGACATGGCACTTAGTGCCATGATCTAATAAACGGACTAGAGTTGGACCAAGGGTTGGACTCGATGATCTCTGAGGTCTTTTCCAACCCAGTCGATTCTGTGATTCTGTGATTCTGTAACATTTTTTCTTAGAGACATGGTTTAAAGGTGGACTTGGCAGTGCTATGTTAACTATTGGACTTGGTCTTTTCCAACCAAAACAGTTCTATGATTGACTCCAGGTCTAAATTAACTATATTCCTGGAAATTTCTCTTTGGAATATGCAGTTATTGCTTGGTAGATGTAGTGGAGCTACATGGGCAGGTGAGGAATGAATTTCATGAGCTTACCACCCTCTTTACAGCTTCTCAATGAGAAGCAAGATCCAAGTCCCTAGGAATAGGGATATTAATCATTGCTTTTTCTGGTAGGTAATTGCGTGCAATGTTGGTGAGGAATCTGCCAGGCCAGCATTTTTTCCACCAGAAAAATTGCTTTTGTTGAAAATTGAAATATTTTGTGAAAATACATCAACCTCAAGAGAATAATACTTGAAATGGCATTCTTGGTCAAATCAGACAGTGAGGAACTCTCTACTTGGCTCAAGTAGGTTAAGCTATGTGTCAATAGCAGCGTGGAAACACAGTTTCTTACAGCAAAGACTGTCCAAGATTATATTTGAGTTAAGAGAACCGTAGAATAATTTTGGTTGGAAGAGACCCTCAGGATTATCCATTTCAACCATAATCTAACTCTAGCACTAAATCATGTCCCTAAGAACCTCATCTAAATGCCTTTTAAACACCTTCAGGAATGGTGACTCCACCACTTCCCTGGGCAGCCTGTTCCAATGCCCAACAATCCCTTCCGTGAAGAATTTTTTCTTAATATCCAATCTAAACCCCCCTTGGTGCAACTTGGGGTCATTTCCCCTTGTACTATCTCTTGCTACCTGGGAGAAGAGGCCAATACCCTCCATGTAACAACCTTCTTTCAGGTAGTTTAGACTGCAATAAGGTCTCCCCTCAG
The DNA here is from genome assembly GCF_964273445.1 of Streptopelia decaocto. Lineage (NCBI taxonomy): Eukaryota > Metazoa > Chordata > Aves > Columbiformes > Columbidae > Streptopelia > Streptopelia decaocto. Next base: position 48,330,241 of record NC_138661.1, on the reverse strand, counting down.
TCTCTTTATCTCAAGGCTAAACAGCCCCTGTTCCCTCAACTTCTCCTCGTAAGATGTGTGTTCCAGGCTGCTCACCATCTTTGTTACCCTCCTCTGAACTCTCTCTAGTACCTCAATGTCTTTCTTACGATGAGGAGCCCAAAACTGAACAGAGTATTCAAGGTGGGGCCTCACCAGTGGCAAGTACAGTGACACAATCACTTTTCTAGTCCTGCAAGCCATGATGCTGTTGTCCTTTTTGGCCACCTGGGCACACTGCTGGCTCACATTCAGCCAGCTGTCAATCAACACCCACAGATCCTTTTCTGCTAGGCACTCTGCCCCACGCCTGTAGCACTGCCTGGGGTTGTTGTGACACAAGTGCAGGACCTGGCACTTAGCCTTGTTAAACCTCATACAATTGGCCTCTGCCCAATGATCCAGTCAGTCCAGATCTCTTTGTATGGCCTTCCTGCAGATCCAGCAGATCAACACCCCCACTAAATTTGGTGTTGCCTGCAAACTTGCTAAGCGTGCACTCAGTCACTTCAATCCAGATCATTGATAAAGAGATTAAACAGAATTGGCCCTAATGCTGAGCCCTGGAGAATACCACTTGTGATTGGCCGCCAACTGGATTTGGCTTCATTACCCACAGCTCTTTGGACCTGGCCCTCCAGCCAGTTCTTTATCCACCGAAGAGTACACCCATCCAGGTGATAAGCTGCCAGCTTCTTCAGGAGTATACTGTAGGATATGATGTTAAAGGCTTTACTGAAGTACACAACATACACAGCCTTTCCCTCATCTGCTAGGTGGGTCACCTTGTCATAGAAGGAGAACAGGTTAGTCAAACAGGACCTACCAATCAGAAACCCATGTTGACTGGAACTGATTGCTTGTTTTTCTTGTATGTGTCATGTGATGTCACTCAGTATGATCTGCTTCCTGACCAATGAAGTTAGACTGAGAGGTCTGTAGTTCCACAGCTCCTCCTTCTGGCCCTTCTTGTAGGTGGGTGTCACGTTAGCCAACTTCTAGTCAACTGAGACCTCCCCAGTTAACCAAGATTGCTGATAGGTAATGGTAAGTGGCTTAATGATCAATTCTGCCAGCTCCCTCAGAAGCCCTGGATGTATCCAATCTGTCCCCATAGACTTCTGGGTGTCTAAGTTGTGTAACAGGCTGCTAACAATTTCCCCTTGGGTAATTTGGGCTTCATTCTCCTCCCCATCTCTGTCTTCCAGCTCAGGGGCTATGTACCTGGAGCACAACTGGTCTACTATTAAAGACTGAGGCAAAGATGGCATTAAGTACCTTAGCCCTCCTCTCATTTTCTGTCACTATGTTTTCCCCTGCATCCGTCAGGGGATGGAGATTCGCCTTAGTACTCCCTTTGTTGCTGATTTATAGAAACATTTCTTGTTGCCTTTTACAGTGGTTGGCCAGGCCCAGCTCTAGTTTGGATTGGGCTCTTCTAATTTTCTCTCTGCATAACCTCACAGAATTCTTGTATTCTTCTTGACTAGCCTCCCCCTCCTTCCAAAGGTTATAAATTCTCTTCCCCACCAGCTCGCCTTTTGGCACATGGGGACAGCCTGTTCCTGCTCCTCTAAGAATACCTTATTGAAGAAAGACCAGCCTTCCTGGACTCCTTTGTCCTTCAGGACTGCCTCCCAAGGGACTCTGCCAACCAGTCTCCTAAACAGGTCAAAGTCTGCCCTTTGGAAGTCCAAAGTAGCAATACTGCTGACCACCCTTCTAACTTCCCCAGGGACAGAAAAACCAATCATTTCATGATCACTATGCCCAAGGCCACCTCCAACTGAAACATTGCCCATGAGTCCATCTCTATTTACAAACAACAGATCTAGTGGGGTTCCTTCCTGTTGCTTTTTCCATGCGAGAGACAGAACCTGACACACCAATGTGATGTTCACAGAGTTCACTTTATTGTCAGATTGGGCTAGCTTTATAGCAAAGCTGCCCTGTCTATGTGCCTTGCAACAATGTGATTGGTTGTAACTCATGCTATACAATAACGTGATAGGATGGATATACTGTCCACGCGCTCTGCACGCATGTGTCCAGCGATTGCTCATTCATTGTTACCTTCTAATGGGGCTCCTTTCACTTCTTTTGTCCCTGGCTTCACCTCTCAGCCAGACATCCCCCCGGGGTGTGAGGGGGCTCTGCCAATACACCTTCCCTAGTAGACTCACAAACCAGCTGTGTCAGGAAGTTGTCTTCCATGCACTCCAGGAGCCTCCTAGATGGTTTCCTCTCTGCCGTGTTGTATTTCAAGCAGACATCTGGTAGATTGAGAGAATGATCTATGAATTGAATTGTGATTTGCCATTTAAAAAAACCCAGAGTTCTTGATTTGCTTGTGAAGGCATACACAAGTGCAAAAGAAACATCTCTACAATGAATTAGCAGGTAGATTTTAAAAGAGTGCACATGTCTGTTGTTAGAACTGTGAAACACAGATGCTTGTTTCCTTGTGCAATTGCTACTATTGTGTAAGTGATTCCCAGCTTGGTAAATCGCGAAGGTGAGACAGTGAGATAGAAAGCTTGGACAAACAGGTCAATGCCATTTTTGTGACTGTAACTACAAATAGATTTGATCTTGTATATCCACTGTTGGATATCAGTAACATTTAACATCAAATTCAACAGTGAGTACCAGCAGCGGTTCTTTTATCAAAGGCAAGCATCATAAACTAGGTATTTGACTATGTATTTTCCATGTGACATTCCTGAAAAAACCTTGTACAATTTTTGGCTGGGATAGTTAATTTTTGGCACAGTAGCTAGTGGAGGGCTATGTTATGGATTTGTGCTGGAAACACTTTTGATAACACAGAGGTGTTTTAGTTATTGCTGAGCAGTACTTGCACAGTCAAGGCCTTTTGTGCTTCTCACACCAGCCAGCCCATGAGTAGACTTGGGCTGCACAAGAAGCTGGGAAGGCACACAGCCATGACAGCTGATGTCAACTGGCCAGGGGGATATTCCAGACCATACGATGTCATTTTACATGTGATAGAGTCCTGCTTTCCTGGAGATGGCTGAACACCTATATGCCAATGATAAGTGGTAAATGAATTCCTGATTTTGCTTTGCTTGTGCGTGCAGCTACTGCTTCACCTATTAAACTGTCTTTATCTCAACCCCTGAGTTTTCTCAATTTTTCCCTTCTGGTTCACTCTCCTACCCCACCAGGGGAAAATGAATGAGGAGCTGTGCGGTGTTTAGCTGCCGGCTGGGGTTAAACTACCACAAGAATTAATCCTCTCCCTGTGACTGCTGGGCAAGGGCTATAGGATCCACTGTTGTCATCTTGTTCTCTCCATGATACATTCTTTAGAAAGGCAAGCAAAAATAAAATAGCTTGAAAAAAAAAACACTTTGCGCAAATCTGACAGTCATCTCCCACTACATTACACAATACTGTACTCAACTTCTTAGGTGATCCACTAGTGCAAGACAGCTAAATGCTGCTAAATTGAAGGGAGGAAAAGAAACTTTGGCTTCATTTGAGGAGACAATTTAAACAGCTGGCTCAGTCTGTTGCTAATGTAATTCTCAAAAGTGCTGATTTTGGAGTTTCTTTTCAGGTGCCCCTTGGATCTTTCCTACTGTACAAACATTAAATGATGTTTCCTTACTCAGTATTAAACTCTGAAATTACTCTTTTCCAAATTACAGAATCAGTGGAATTGACCTGAATTGTAACTCATCAGCTTAATTCTTCCTAATTCTAATTCTAAATAGGGTCAGATGCTTGGCATCTTTGTGTCATTATGTTGTTATTGCAGAAATACTCTGCAGTCACTAGGCTGAGATACATTCATTGCAAAACAATCAGATGAACTAATGGCTCACATGTGGCTTCTTGTTTCCTAAGAAAGCTTACGTGTGTGTAAGTTCATGTGCATATTTCTTCTCTGCCTCCTTATATTTTGAAACTATTAGACAGTTTTGACTATATTTGACACAATTAGCAGTCCCAAGGACACCATGTGTTCAATGGAAATGTTCAAGTGAGGAAAAAGAGGAGACCCTTCAAGTCATTTCATAAAAGGCAACACCTAAGAAGTGCTGCAACACCTACTAGACAGGAAAGAATCAAGATGAGACACCGCTATAGTTAATAGTCCTCCTGTGGGAATCTCTCAGGCACAGCCCAAATGAGTTTTGAAAACTGTGCCAGAAGACCCAAATCCATAGACAATCAATTTCTTGATCTCATTGCTTACAGTTACTGCTCCTTCTGACTTACCCTTTTGAAGAAATTCTGACTGGATAGAGGATGAATGCTTCACAATGTATGAAGACAGGGTCTCAAGGATATGTTTTTCAGAGAAAACTAAATGTGCATGGACAGATATAGAATTGCAAGAGGATGAACCTAGATAATTTGGATTTCTTTTTAATTTTTTTTTTTTTCGGTATGCCATACTGAGGTCTGATTCTTGTCATGAATTTAAATCAAAACCATCCTCAAACTCCAGGTTTCCCCAGACTCACAGATCCATTTTTATCTTATGTGATAGTTGCACAGACTACATACGCCAAGTGAGACAGATCTGCCCTTCTGTGAAGAGTAAGTCAGGGGTTCCCAGAGTTGTGCAAAGTGAGTTCGAGGCAATAAAACTCATTCATTCTTTGCAGGGTAATGATGAAAGAGATCAGAATAACTTCTTTTAATTCTGTCAAATTCTCCACCAGATGGTGCTCTTTCTCTTGTCCTGAGGTGGTCGATCTCTCCCAACCAATTAATACTTAGCCAGATCAGAACCTCTGCATCTCTTTGTCTGTCTCTACCCACAGTGTGCACCTGGATGCACTGCACTGGGTGACTGCCTTTGGCCAGCCCTGCTTTTGCAGGTCTGACTTGCAGTTGTGTATGAATGCTTTATAGGATGTTTGGAGTCTGCTTGGTTGTTCAAAACCTTATGCTTCATTGTGAAACTGTGATACCACAACTGAGTCCAATCACATTGCGCCAATACATCCCAATGCTTTGTTACCACCATACCTACTCACCTTTATGGCACTGTCTGAGACACACAAACCAAGAAATGAAGTATTCTGTTAGCAATTCCACACACCAAGATGACTGTTAGAGGTCACAGTGTATTAATCAAGCACAGATTATGACCTGTGATGGAATGCAATAAGTCTTTGAAAATAATGTATTGGTTTCTCCAGACTAGGTCTTTATCATGGTAAACAAGTGGATGACATGCCAAATTGAAAACAAAAGCTGAGTCAAGCAGGAAACATCTGATTTTATAGTGTCTACATCCTGTGATTTCCAGAACACTTGCTGCATTTGCCTTGACGCTGAGCTGTCCACTCCCTGCTGAGGGGAAGCTCTGATCTTACATTGACCAGAGCCAAGGCTCTTTGTTTCACCCAGAGCAGCTCACCAAAGAGCTATTCTAACTTCCACTTTTATCTAGTACTTGGAAACCAGCCAGCAAAGGATGTGGTAAAGGCTTCATTATCTTTATTAAAAGCGCTGAAAAGTATAAGAAGTTAACACAATGTATCATGGCATGTGCCTGTCATTTTAGTTGCATTGGGTGACAGTCATCAGAACATAAACACATTGATCCACAAATAACAGTCTTGGGACCTGACATGCCTCCAGCCACTGGCTGCTTAGTGGGGGTTACAGAGAGAGCTGCAGCCCTGTCCTTCAGTTGTCAGCATTCTCAAACTACTCATAGCTCTCCATAGTCCTCAGTTTTGCCTTTTCCATGGATCTCCTTTTAAGAATACTCTTGAAATAACTAAGCATATATTTTGCTCTAAGGTTTTTCCTTTATTTCTTTCTCCCCTTCCCTATATCTAGCCTTCTGTCAGTCCTCACCCTACCTCCCACCCTGCTCTGCAATGGTGTATTATTTGTGGTGTTGAGGAGATACACCTGCCAGGTGGCTCAGTGATTAACCCCGTGACAGGAAGGGGTGGGTGGGGGCTCCAATATCTGATATAAATAGATGGTGGGCAGTAGGAGTTATTTTTCTCTAGGACTTCTGTGCTTTGCTCTGATAGTGTTACTGGGCTAGGAAGGAGGCAGGTAAGAGATTGTACTTATGGAGTTAGGTCTTTTCATAGGAAGTTCTTAAAGTGTTTTATGAAACTGTGAAATTATGACTCCCCCATTCACCTCTTCACGAATAAGACAGATACTTGCCCAGAGTCAAAGTGAGTCAATGTCTGATCTTTAGCTTGCTACTTCATAATGCATTTTGAGGGCTCTGTAAAAACAGCAGATTTTTTTAAAAAAACAGCTACTAAAGGAAAACTTGGTGACTCCAGATGACTGTAATGAACCTAAGGCTTATAACTGTTGAGTCCTATCCCCTCCTGTCAGAGGCTGCTAATTCACACAGGTCCTTTCATCCATAGATTAAGCACCATCTTAAAACCACTTAGGACTTTTACTGGAAAGAAGAACTAAAATTCCATTCTACTTCTTCCATTTCTGTGGAAAAAAGATTTTAACTGTGAATATTTTTTGTTGGTGGTGGTGGGTTTTTTTTAAGCTTACATGTTTTTTCATGACTTTTTTTTTTTTTTTTTTTTTTTTACTTGTGTGCCGTTGTGGATATTTAATTTAGTCAAAAGCAAAAAGCATTATATTTTCCTCACTGTCAAGAGTGTGAGTCCTACAAATAGCTTCTTCACAGACTGTTCATGTGCAGGAATGTTGTCCAGTTACACGGACCTTGAAAGCTGTCCTGAGTTTAATTTTCCTTGATGTTTTAGTAACACATCAAATCATGTTATCTGTTGTGATGTCTTTGCTTCCTGCTTATTCAAATGCTTAGGTGCTGTAACCTTCATGAACATATCAACTCTTAAGTAAAATGGGGCAAAAATATACTCTGTGTTTGTGATGATAGCGGTAGAGCCCTTATGTATGCTTGTTCAAAATAATTCAAGGATTAATGACAGCAAATCCTATGGCTCAAGATCTGCTTTTTAGTATATATTGGAAAGACTATTGTGATCTGTTTTTTTTCTACCTAGAAGTTTGCCCTCATTTTAGAACCAAACAATAGGAGTGGGCTTCTCATCTTTACTGTCCAGATGCCTGAAGAGCAGGATGCATTTATAGGAGAAGCAAAATTATTGGAAGAATTTAAACTCTCATCTGATCCATTACTGAAGAGAAATGCATTCATATTATTTGTGGCTTCCTTCTTTCCTGTTCAGAACTGCTTGATTCACCCATCTCTGGGAGTCACTTTTACCAACACTACACTGCAGTGTGGAAAGTGGTTTGGAAACAATCACAGTTCTGATCAGGATGGGACAATAGGGCTGCAGGAAATACTTGCATGCTTGCTCATGTTGCAAAAGGTACAGTATGTGTGCAGAAGAGTTAATCCAACAAAAAGTGTTTTATTGCAAGACAGGCATATATTTTGAAACTGTGCTACCTTTCTTTAGACATTTAATGACAAGCAGAGATAAGCTAGTACTCAAAATCATATCAAGCTGATATAATACTTTGTATGGAGACCAAGGGAATGAATAGCTTTCTTGTTTCCAATCTCAGGCACGGGCAGGCAAAAGAAAAAGGTAATATTTGGCAAGGCTCTAGAAATCCTGATTCCTCCCTACATCAGCCAACTAGGTGCTGGGCCTGATGCAATCTATTTAGACTCTTGATGTTTAGCAGTAGCACTAGCAATAACTAATGGGCCAAACTTACCAAGAGAAACTGCTTTTGCTGAGTCATAGACTCATAGAACACAATGAAGAAGATAGTCTTGCACTGATGAAGGGAGTGGTAGGTTGATCTAATGTCTTAATTCTATCTTAACTCCAAAATTAACAGGTTATAAAAGCTAATGTTCATGTGAGGTGAAGCGGGACTGTATGAGGAAGAGCAGACTCTGCATCCCAAAGGTTATCAAAGAACAGCTATGGTTCAGACCTTATCAGAGCAATAGTGACAAAGCAAGTATATGCCTTCCAGAAAGTTATGTAGCTCAGATGGGCACTGATCCTGGCATGGAGCTGTGGTATTGATTGTAGGGTTAGCGCTATCTGGTGTCCTTGAAGTTGATGGCACATGTCTTCTGACATTGCCCTCTACATTTAGATTTAGGTGCTATGTGTTAGAGGACTTTCCCCCCACCCCCTCCATAGACAGTATGGTAAATGCTCTGTTTAATTACCAAAAAGAACTTCATGTCTAGGCCAAGTTCTCATCCATCACTAGAGTCCTCAGGAAAGATTTTAAAGGGCAGAGTGAAGAGTATGAGGCACTCTGCAACATTGGCACCCACTGAGATGTTGTAGCTCCTGTGGATGATACATTCTTTTCAGAGGCTGTGAGCATTTCCTGGGGAAATGCATTTAGTTGATGTTCTCTCAGACACATCCCCTTTTCTCTCTAGGACATAAGAGTCAACAAAACTGCATGGTATAGGTCGTGCATAACAGTGAAGCAATGATGAGTTTTCTTCTCTGCATCCTTCTCAAGGGAACCAGGATGAGTGATTCAAAGAGCTTTGGGAATGTATGTTTTAATAACAACTCTGCTAGTTTTTGCACTTGGCTTGATATTTTGTTTACTACAGTGTTTGTGAAATAAACGTCCATCTAGCTGCACATTGGTAATGACATGCTCTGACACGCATGAGTATTTTCAGCGGAAGTGTTTCTGCAGCCATCTTAGATCTTTGTGGGTTCTCAAGTCATCCAGTTATGGAGAAAAACAACCATAGCATGTTACTGAGTTCATAGGATGAATAAGACATCATTAATAGTCATGCTGGAAATGAAAGCTTTGGTGAGAACTGTGGGGGTTGAAAAAAATTTGCAGACCAGCCCAAATTACTGAAGCACATGGAAAAATGTTAGCTTGTGGATAATTTCCAGGCAAAAAAAAATCTGAATAAACTGTTTGATATGGGGATTTTGCTCCCCCTGGTTTTCCTCTGAGTTGTGAGTCATCTGGTCTTCATCTTGAAGGTAAATCATCAAGTGTTTTAATTAATTTGGGGGGCATTGTGGGGGCGTGGAAATCAATGTGTCAGGTTTACTTGATATCCCAGAGCAGTGAATAATTACTTTGTGTGCCTGTAGCTGATGGTTTAATCCTCTAAGCTTAAACTTTTCACCAGCTATGTCAGATCTTCTGAGTGGGTCATAAATAAATGTGAATATATCTTCTTTGCATCAAAAATTTTGCCAAGAGTTAAATACGTATCTTTCCTATGCCCTTTAAAAGTCTGCATGTACTAACATGCCCACATAATAACTTGTCAGTTTGTGACAAAGCTTTTCTCCATGTCATGTCTTTACTCTTGATTCAAAACTTTCTTCTCAAACTGCTGTGATTTGATCTGGAAATTTCAATCAGATGTATATTTATAAGCTTTTCTGAAATATTGTAGACATTTATGCATTTATTCTCCCAGCATATAAAATATGTTTTACAGGTCTGACCCTGAAAGATGGGTATCATATAGCCTGCCTATAGTCTTGCAGAAAGTCTATGGTAGAAAGAGGAAATACACTCCAAATTTCCTAAGATAACCCCAGAGCCTTAAATACAAAAGATAAATATCAGCTCTGTGATCATGGGTTCAGGCATATCTGTCCCTAATATGACAAATGGCAGAAATCACAGGAGGCCAGCACAGAAGGAGGGGGTGAGGTTGAGTGTTAGAATATTTACTTTTCTCAGTCTTATGAAATCCTAGTATGTTGATCTGTTTTTCCTTCCTCTGATGTAGATTTTCAGATTTTTCTTAAGTGATACATCTCACTTCAAGTTCTCTTTGGTCTTTCAGTCACATATTTCCCCTTTCTGCCACAAAATGTGAAGAGGTTTTCCACCTGTCAGGAAGTTTTCAAGGGAAGAAGAGCATCATCATCAGCCATCAGCTGAAAGGATGAATGTGCTTATTACGTAAAAGTGCATGCTTAGGTATTAAAACATTCAAAAATAACATTGTAGTTGTTTTTTACTTTATGTACAGTATTATAAATGAAATAGTCTACCACAGGTAATTTATGAAAACAGCTAATAATGAGTTCATTATGGCATAGCAAGCCAATGTTGCAGTCATGGTTAAAGGCATAGCTAAAGTCTTTGATCTTCTGGTTCATTAATGTATAAATGAAAAGACTTTAGCTTTCATCTCACATTAATCGGCTAATTATCTCAGTAACTGGTCTCAGTCAGTTCTTATTCAAGGACTTACCCTTTCATTTTCTATTCTCTATACAGGGAGTGAGTCACCAGAGTAATGATCAATTGTACTTTCATGCGAGAGATTTGTTATTTTCACAATTCTGTCCAAGGGACTCATCTGTCTATAACATATGCAGTTGAAATAATTGAAAAATACCAGATGATGTAGCTATTTGTAGTGATACCATTGGATATTAGTTTGAAGGAGCCAATTTTCGATAGGCAAATGCATCTTTTGAGAGTTCAGCCAACCGCAGGGCTAAACTGAGTATCATCAAGTCATTACCGTACTCTTTGGATTCCTTTCTCTGCTCTCAGTCAATCAGCACACAAACCTCATGATTATGAATGAGTTTCAATGTTAAGAGGGCATTTAAAAAAAAAAAAACAAAACATGAAGCTGAACTCTTGGATCTGCTAGCTTGGGTATTAGAGTGTGCTCTGTCAGAAATGAACAGCAAATAATTTCCTCTTGAAAAACTTTGTATCAGTTTAAAGCTTCCTACCAGCTCTAGGATCTCTACACAAGAACATGGTGCTGTTTAAAGCTTCAGAATGTTGCAAATATCCACTTGTATTTAGATAAATTTAAATCAAAATTATATATATATTAAAAAAGTATTAATAAATATATTAATATTAAATCTCAATTCTAAATGAAAGAAATCTGATCAGGATAGTGATTTTAAAATCTAGTCTTTGTTTTATACACAGATCGTGGTTTTCACCTTGCATCTAAAAGAATTTTAATATTGTCAAATATTGCTTAATAGATGATTGCCAGTCTCTCTATCTGACCTCCATATTATTATTAATAATAATAATTTGATGTCAGCAAACAAGAAGATTAAGTTCCTGACTTAGAACTTGCACATCAAATATTTTATGCTAGGATGCTAAGACATAGATCCTGTGTTTCTTATTATTGTAAACAAAACACATTTCTTGAAGGATTATGTAATTAGAAATTCACATTAATATATTACGCTTTTAAGATGCTGAATGCTTGCAATGGTAAGACTACTGATATGCCTGCAAGTTCTATAATTTCTTTTTTGTTGTATCTTTCAACGAGTGACAAATGCATGTATGAACATGCCATGGCTTACCTGCTTGATTGCCACTGATTTTCCAGGGATGAGGGCTGATACTGATAGTGGAGCTCCTTCTATGCAACTACGCTATGCAGACAAATATGCTGACGGTAATGTTAGGATTCATAATCATTTTCAGGGGAATTTGCTTCTGTTATTTTTTCTACTACACATAATTGCACACTAACAAGTGGCTGTTTTCTTTTACTTTGTACCCTCACAGACACTGGATTTCACACTGCTTCAGTACCTCTACATATAGCATTATTTGAGACATGAAGAGGGATATGATGTACACTTTAGAAGAGGAAGTGACGTGGCAAGAGGAATATCAGAGTGGCTTGTAACTGGAGAATATGTCTGAACATGAGCGGGGCAAAACTGAGTCAGATGACTACTAGGTTAATCTTCTTGTCAGAATGTGACAAATGATAGTATAGTCTTGTAAAAGAAGAGGTACAAGTACCATCCTTAGGAACACTTAAAACTAGTCCAGATGATAGAGTAGTTACACTGATAGTAGTAGTAATAGTTTCAATTCATGGAATACACCTGATAGATAAAAAAAAACTGATTTAGAGGGACAAATAAAGCTCTAAAGCATATAGCAATCTGGTCTGATCACTTATCTGACTGTGGTTTGAGCAGGAGGTTAAGCTAGAGACGACCTAATGTCCCTTCCAACCTGAATGGCCCTATAAAATTAATACAGCCAAGCATATGGTGAAGAAAAGAAATATGGAAAGAGACTGTACCATTTCCTATGCAGTCCATAAGTTGAAACTCTCCCTTCCCCCTGCTTTCCTTTTCTTTCTTTTTTTTTTTTTTTTTTCTCTTTCATTTTTTCCTCTTCCTTTTGTAATTCCTGGTCATACTAAAATGCTTTCCGGTGTAGCTGTGTTGTGATCCAAGAATATACTTTTTATGCACTTTCTGTCCATATCCAAGAATGCTCAGATGTAAACATGTTGTGCCAGTTACCATTTAGATTAGATCATCAAGACCAGTAACTAAAATATGTAATTCTCAGTAATGACAGAACAGCCAATCTGCAATCTCCTAGTACAAAAATTGACTTAAATACTGTCGGTTCTTTCCTCCAGATGTGGCTACTCCGTGCTTCTGTTGGGTATGCTCTTGAAAGGCATTTCTGCAATGTGTGTATATGTGTGGAAGTGCACCTGTCTGCTTAATCAGCAGCTCACTTCATTCTTTTGGGGGGATTGACTCATACTACTAGGGTGATAGTAGTGGGCATTGCTGCCTATTAATATGTTCTGGCACTTAGATAGAATTGTAGTGTTCTCCTGTGGAAACTACATGTAAGTAGAAGGATTGCCTACAGGGCATGAGACTTGTTGATGGAGTTTCCTGAAGATCAAAACCCCACCTCCAAGGCTTACTAGAAGAATGGGCAGCAGCTTAGTCCTTTGAAACTCAGGGCTGTGTTGCTGTGGGTCACCGAGTCTAGTTTGCAAGCCACAGAATGAGTCCTAGTAAAGTCAGTACAATTTTTCCTCATTCTTTCCTCCCACAGATGAACCATGCCAGCTGCTAAAAGCCATTTCAGAAGTGGCATGGGAGAAACCTGAGAGAAGGTTTTTCTTTCTAAATAAACCAAGTAATTAGTTCTGAGTAATCCAATGTTGCGTAGTAATCCTGTATAGGAGTGATGAAGTAACAGCTTCATGCCAGCATGCCTCATTGTAGAACCTGCAATACTGTTCAAATGGTCACTTTTCATGATTTAACAGCCTGATTGTTAAAAGGCAAATGCAGCTCTTCAGTGCTCACTGATCGAAAAACCACACAGGTGAATAAAATTGGCCCCTTCTCCTGGCAAAAAGGATGTACATGTACTTTCAGCTGGGAACAATGTGCCAAATGTAAGGATTAGAAAAATGAAATCTCTGCAGAGTAAAAGGCATCTGGATAATATTAAAGCTATCAGATACAGACAGCCCATCTCAAAAACGAATGCAGCAGAACGCTAAGGACAAAGGCTGAACTTCTGTGCCCTTCAAGTTTAATTAGCATGATAAATGCTAGTACAATAGTCTGCTATATGCAAGACCTTCGTTTATGGGTCTCAACTCTGTAGAGTCTTCATATCTAGACATATCCACTGAAACGTGAAATGTCTTACAAACACCATCTTTATGGCGTTACATAATTTCAAGAAGAGTTACCTCATTAGCAGAACAGACCAGACAGACCTAGAAAGACCTATTGCTGAAAGGCCCTGGCATAACCCAGAGTAATAACCCAGGCCTCTGAAATCCTACCTATGTCCTGCTAAGCAAAAGTATCTGCTCCACAGTGCAAGTTTTGTGGTGAGAATCCGCTGACTTTCTCTGAGGTCAATGTAAAATATTTGTTTATTCTGTCCTCCATGTCCAGTAGAACAATGTTTGCCCTGGTCACACATGCACTGAACATGCATATTCCCTGGCAGATAGTGTACCGGTATGTCTAACTAAGGGATGCAAAGGAAACTCTTGGGACATGTAAGGATATTGCACATGCATCTACTCAGAGATTTCCTTATAACTGCTAGCAAAGTGGAAATATAGTAAGGAAAGGGTGCATTGTTTCAATTTCATTATACAAACACATAAAAGTGCTTGCAGTTCCATGGAATTTTAATACAGTTAATCATAAACCTGATATTTGCATCTCATGGTCACTGAGCATTGTGTAGATATTGGGGTTGGGATAAACTGGTTTGGAAAGGTTTGCATGCTGTAGCTATGTTCAGGGCTTAACCCTCACTCCCCCACTCAGATGCTAACAAAATCCTCTCATAATCACAAAGATTGGAAGTCAGTCTAAGAGTAGTCCACACCTCATGCTATCTTGTAGGTAGCTGCTTGCTTTAAGATGTCCCCAAATATCTGTTCTGGTATGATTCCTAAGGCTAACTTAAACCATGAAGGGTTGGGTTTTTAATGTCCTTTGTAGCTGTGCAGTTCTTAGTCCCCTTCATTAATTTCTGTGAAGCTATTCCAACCATACGGTATGGCAGATGCATCCTTTCCCTGACTCTGAATGCTGAAATCTTGGAAGCTTCTTTAGTAGCCTTTCTCAAATATCCATTTGAATGCACTCAGCTCACATTTATGCACCAAGACAGCTATATGCATAATGAATTTCTTTATCCCTTCCTCAGTCATTCAGTCATGTAATGCTCACCCACATGCATGCAGACATGCATGAAAATGCACTCATACAGAATCCTATTACTATTCAATGTCATGAAGAGTGAGAAGCTCACATGGAAGAACTTGGTCACTCACATATTCATGCTGCCATGGCTCTCTGTTCGGTGTATTCTCACCTGAGCAATCCAGAGGAGCAGCACTGGTCCCACAGACTCCTCATAACTAATCAAATCCATAATCTCCCAGTCAGATGCTCTGCACCCCAAACTGTCTGCCTCTATATTCTCAGTTAGGACATGTGTTGTGTTGTCCTGTCCTTGAATTGCTTTTGATCTAAATCTGGACATGGGTATTTGTGTCCAGGAATGCCCTTTACTTCTTATGTCTATTTCATTTTTCCAAGCCATGTGGATTACAAGGGTGACTGCCTTGAAAAGTAGCTGACTACAGTGTGAACAATTTTCATTTTCACATAACTGGCCTTGCCATCCTTTTTCTTTCCCATCTTTTTGACTCTCTGATCCGTCCTTATGATGTATGACTGGTGTTTTGGCTGCCTGTTGTCTTTTTTAACTTCCCTCTTTCACAGCATGTAAAAAACTCCACACATGCTCCTTGTAGGTCTCTGCTGGGGATTATCTCAAACCAAATGCTCTCCTCTGAACAGCTTTTATGTTTGGGAATGTTCAAACCATTTGGATTTACAAACACCCCGCATGGATTTTAGGGAATCCGACACCCCTGAACTGGGAAAAGTTTAATTTGATAAGAAATACAGTTAGAATCATCATTCTGTAGCTGGAGCCACTTTCCCATTTCTAGGTTTTCTAAAAGGTTTGACATTATATGTTGCATGTAAAATGCCATAGCACAATACAGATACAGAGTCACTGATGATGACCTAAATGCAGGAATGAACTTGAACTCTTGTCCAGCCAGCCTGCAGTGTTTATCCCCACTTCTTATATTTTTAGCTCAATAACAAGGTATCCATATGACACAAGACTTCATCTAAGTTCTGTAGCTGTGCTCCAGTTCCTGTCTGTGAATCAGTGGCACCTGGAGGACTGCACAGTGGTTTGTTGTTACAAATGGACCTAGCACAAACATACTTCTATATTCACTAGATTTTTGGAGTGAGAAGTGCAACACTCAGGAATGGTTGTGCCTACCTCAGCCACTATGGTTTTATCATGTCCTGGTTTATGAATGTAACAGAGAAATATTTGAGCCCTGCAAAAAGTTTCACCATATTTGTGTTACTTTGTTTATCTTTATGCATTACTTTCTGTTTGCATTCAGTGAAAAATAGTTTTGTGTTCTCTAAAAATCAAAGGTTTTGTTTTGCTTTGGTCCCAGCAGTATCAAGGTGTTTGTTAAGAGATGCAAACCACAGCAAATAGAAATGACCTGATAGGTCATTTTGCCCTGCCTGTTGTTTAACAAATATTATTGCATAGTTATGAAGCTTTTTCTCTAAGACATAATTGGACAGTCAGTATAGTATCGTCATAATTTTTTTTACTCTTGAAAAGGAAATATATGCAACTATATTAAAAAATGTTGTTAGATATACATTGCTAAAACCTAAGAGAAATGCATCGAAGTATGTGAGTTCATATGGGCAGAAAATAGTCTTGTAAATTGTTTCTTACCAATTCGTCCTGTTGAATCCTTACGAATTTTTCGCATTATTATTTCAAATGAGTAGCAAAATATGACTGATGTTGCACTGGATTTAATGGTCTCTTCAGTGCTATGTATATTTTTATTTGCCACAGTCATTATTTATTAATATTAATCTCTCTACACATTTCTCATAGGAATTTATTCTCAACTGTAAGAGCAACAATAAAAGCTCTTGCACAAAGGAGTGGCTGGATATCACTGCACTGTCACATTTTGTTGGCTTCGCCTGCACACTAAGGAGACCAAAACAAACACAAAATTAATTATAAGCATGTATTTTCTTTTTCTTTCAGTGTTTGCGTAAGCAGTTCATGTTTGCCTCGCTGGTTCATTCTAGCCCTTTGTTAACCATATCCTTTCCATGGAAAACATAACTCGTTTATAATTTAATTTGGTTTCCACTCTATGCCCATTCTGTTTCGCAGTGCCGGTGTCTATGGTTTTTTTTGTTTGTTATTGTGGTGTGGTTTTTTGTTTGTTTGTTTGGTTTTTTGTTTTGTTTTGTTTTTCCCCATGAATCTCTCTCACAGAGCATCAAAAGTTTTGATCCTTCCAAAGATTCCTGGATATTTTTTCCTGCAAGTCTGTAAGTTAACAGATGCACACTGAATTTTGCCTTTTTTTACTTTTAGACTGTTGTGATAAGAGAAACCACCATCACATTTGCAACAAAATGTTCATCCCTTGAGCTGTGTTGTGTGGAAAGTAGACCAAAGGGTAAAGATGGGGGGGCTCCTCTCCAGGAGCAGTAGAAGTTCTGCTTAGGTGGTACTTTTCAGCTGGCAGCTGGCTTTACTGGGGAAGGAATTCAGGGGGGCTTGTTTTTATTCCTCTGTTCATCAGATTGTCCAGTACCTCTTTTGAGGAATATCTGGACTTACAGGACATCTCCTTTTCATCAAGAGAGAATACAGAACCAAAGGGCTTTGTTACTCAATTACTTCCAGTTCGTCAGTTCCAGTTTACAGCAAGTTAGGGTGTGTCAGACAACCAGGATGTGTGTGAAGAAACTGAAGATATATTAACATACATAGCAATATTGGTTTAGAAATTGAACCTTCATAGAACTATATGTAAAGCTGATAGTGTCTTGTGACCACTGCCTAGCTAGTCTTTAATTATAATTTAGCCAAACAGTGACCAGCAGAGCTATAATAGACTTTTGCTTAAGTTTAAATATATTTGTAAAAATCTAGACAAAATGCTTAGGCTAATTTCTAGACTGATGCCGCCATTTGTTCATATTATTTTGTTTTTTAAATCTACTTTTTCCTTCTTTTCTGGGAGAAAAAGGAGTCTGATTTACAGAACTGCTAAGTGCTAAGATCTGAAATGGAAGTGAATGAAAAGTGTGCTTTCAGTACTTTACATAACTATAGAATACTAAGTACTCTAAATACATGTTTGTTTGGGCATCTCAGAATGGATACCTTGAATTATTAAACAGCTTTATCTTGATCTTTTTAGTATTTCCCATTAAAATAGGGATAAAATTACCTTCTCACCCCACTAGGGAAACATAAAGACAAATAAATGTTTTGCGGCTAATAATGTAATACTAGTGCTAATGTATTAACATAATGTAATATACTAATGTACATATATTATATGTTTATTTAAATTATAAATAAATGTGTTACTGTAATACCTCAAATACCATTAGGATGAACACTATAAGAAAACTCATGAGGAAATGAATAGAAGTTTTCAGAGCAAGTTTGATTCATGTGCAGTAAATACAGCTCAGGGCCACTCCCTGAATGCATAATATTGGCTAGCTTCTCTTTGAATGAGTACATTCTTTTCTATGTCTTAAGTACAGTGCCTCAACGTAACACAAGGTTAATAATGTTCTTCTAGTTTTTTTCTTGTGTATGGTTTCTAGGTTTTGAACCAGTGATGTGCAAATATGAGTGTTTTGTCTTTGGGTATTATG